>NC_140590.1:1254615097-1254638422 GCF_964204655.1 Triturus cristatus | reverse complement strand
TGCCAATGACAACCTTCAGGCTCCGGCTATATCTCTTCCTTCACCAGTCAATTTAGGGAGCAAAATATCTGCACATCACCATCACTAGCAAAATATAACCAATGACCACTGGATCTTCAACCTGATTCAATTTGGCCATGCTCTCGAATTTCTTCAGGTTCCACCCCATACTCCACCTCTACCGGTGGTTGTAAAATATCTTCATCTCCTGCGCTTAGAGATCCTTACAATGGAGAAAGGAGCAATAGAACCAGTTCCTGTATCAGGGAGAGGGAAGAGGTCCACAAAAGTTCAAACAATGGCAACCTATTCTCGACTTCAGGGCTCTCAACACTTACCTTAGGAAGCAGTTCTTCAACATGGTCACCTTGCAGGAGATACTCTTGCTCTTGAATCCGGGGGATTTAATGTCTACCCTTGACCTACAAGACGCATACTTCCATATCCCCATTCATCCATCTCACAGGAAGTATCTGCAGTTCACTACAGCCAGGTGTCAGGATAGGTCAAAAGTGTTTCGAGCCTAAGCGATTGGGTCCAACAATTAAATCTAAGCAAGGTTATTCACTTTTGCATTCCCCCATAAATTGGTCTCAGTTAGTGGCTAGGGTAATTGCAAAATCATAAGTTAGAAAACATAATGCTCCTCACACTGTCCCAACATGGCGGCCCCTTTTATTGGTTAGCGCTCTAGTTGTAGCACCCTCGTTTGACAGCTCAGCTGTATCGAGCGCGCTCACCTGATTATCGGCGCACTTCAACTGAAGACCTTCGCCGGTTGGAACGCGTTCTCTGTCTCCTCGGAACGCGCATTTTCCTGCTTATTTCCAGACTCTTTGAATCCCCATTTGTCAACTCCCAGCAGTATTTCCGCGAGGTTCCAACACACGCATTTTCACAGCGACGCCTTTGGTGAGGTATTTTGTATTCTCTGAGAGAGAACATCCAGTTCACTCAGCGCTCCAGTTTCCAGTGAATGTATCCTTTCTGTGAGGCAGCGCTAAGTTAGCGCTAAGTCGTTATAGCCAGATAAGAACTCAGTGGGCAAACTCTTGTCTGTAACTTGATTTTCCCAGTTAGGCTATCAAGTTTGTTCCAGGCATATCGTTTCAGTGTTCCCACTTCTCTGCTAGAACTTGTTATTTTCACTCAAATCTAAACTTTGGAATCCTACAGAGACATTTTGTTTATGAGAAGATTACTTACTCTTTTAGCAGCAACAGAGAAACTATAAGAGGATATTTACTTAAATCTCCTAAGAACATCGAATTTCTAGCAGTTGGGGGTGCACAGCATTTCTACTCAACAAGTAAGCAGGAATATATATATATATATATATATATTGTACTTACCGACATTTTCTACACCCCAGTGCCAGCTCTGGAACTCCTTTCCTGATGAAAAAAGACTGAAAGAGAAAAATAAATTTATTTAAATACTGCATTGAGTCAGCAGTTAAAGACATCTTTAAATTAGAAAATTACGTTGTAAAACATATAAATAAGAGAGAGGCAAGGTTCCACACAAGTCAAGGTAAACCACACTTCGCTAGAAGTTAGAAATACAAACAAATCTTTTGAGGGCCCCTTAGGAGTTCTGAGCTGTAATAACGTTGTGCTTATTGTTGCAGGTGCAGATAGATCCTTCATGGGTAGTACCCAGTGAAGACACCAGTGTGGCAGTCTCTCTTTCTGTCCCATTCCCCTTTCCCCCCTGCTTCTGATATCAGAGAGATTCTGGTTTAGAGGCATTGGGGAGTTGGGAAACATTCATCGGGGTACTTCAGCTATTCAGTTCCCGTGGAAGAATCTTGATCAGGTATCTGGCTTGACACCAGGAGCCATTATCAATTCAGAGTCCTACCATTTGGCCTAAAGTCTGCACTGAGAATATTCACAAAATGCTTGGCTCCAGTAACAGCTTTCCTAAGAAAATGAGTACGACACCAAGTGTTCCCCTATTTAGACAACTGGCTGATCAACGTGCCATCCACCTCGCCTGCTAAGATGTCCACAGCAGCTTGCACCAAGCTGTTCAGCAGATCTGATAGAGATATCTAGCTGCATATTCTTTACCTGTGAACTTCTCAGGCGTTCGACTTGATCTGGAAGATTTTTCATGAGCAGTACCCCTGCTCATCGATAAGTGGCATTGGTCAACTCCGCATGACGGCGTCTCAGTCATCGTGACGTCTGCGTCATCTAAATAGGCGCCACCCCGGCGCGCTGATGTCAGTGCTTTTCTTTCCGCATCAGCCAACGCAAATCTGTCGAAGAGAGCTACTCCCTGTCATTTTGTGACAGAGTTTTTTTTGACTTTTTGTCCATTTTTTTTGGTGTGTAGGACTCCATGTGTAGAAAGGCTTCAGGATTCAAACTGTGTGGTGCCTGTAACTGTGCCATGTCGGTCACATATCCCCACCTCATGTGTGTTTGGTGCCTGGAGCGCAACCCGAAGTCATGCTCTGACTGCTGGGCCATGGCTCCTAAAGCTTTGAGGAAGATGTCCCTAAAGCTGCTTGCAGCCTGGAGTCAGGCACCTCGGAGGTCTCCTCTGATGTCTTGTTCCTGGTCGAGAGGAAGGTCCAAGCATTGCTCCGAGGGCTCCAAGTCTTCATCCTCCCATTTGAAGTCCTTGAAGGGGTCAGGTAAGAAGAAGCACAAGAAGCATAAAAAGTTGAAGTGCCATGCGACGGAGGAGTCTCGACGTTCAAGGCCTCATTCTGCAGAACGTGTGCCAGAGTCGGCTCTACATTGTCCTCCCTTTTGGGGAGCAACCCCCGCCCAATTAAGAGTTTTATGATGCCATTTGCACCATTTTTGGGTGGCCTGACCTTGCCGGCATGCCTTCGGGCCCACGGGAGTCTCATTGGGTTTCACACCGGCAGCTCCGACCCCCATGGTTCCTCAAGGATCCCTTCCCGAATCCGGACAGGCGCCGGTCGAACCTCTAAAACTTTCCCTTGCGCCGCGTCTGACGTTAATCCCTGACGACCGAGAACTGGTCGGGCGTTCACATACGCCAAGACCAGTGCCAACAGGGTCTTTGGGCTCTTTCGTAGTCTCAGCCCTGTTCAAAAGGTCTAGAATTGGAGGAAGATTGGGAGGGGATGCAGGACCCATTAAAATTCCTGCCTTAAACATACGAAATAGACTGGTATGAGGAACTGGATGATGCCAGTGGCTTGGATACCTCTCCAGAGCCTCTCATGCTTTCTCCTCCTAACCTGGCTATGGAGGAGGGAGCTTCCTTCGTCATGGTGGTGCGTAGGGCTGTGTAGGTCTCGGACCTGCAGTTTCCTGCTGTGGCAGTCAAGACCAATGTCGTGACAGAGGTCCTGCTGCCGGGTGTCTCCACTACGGAACCCTTGATGCCATTTAATGAGGCCTTGACTGATGTTCTTCTGGGGACTTGTGAATAGAACAATCGCCCACCGCCACTGCCCTCACTGGGGGATCCATCTTTCCTCACATCTCACCCAACCTCCGAGAGCTTGGTGGTCCAAGCCTCTACTTTCCGTGGTGCATTCCCTTCCGCACCCCTCGATAGGGCATCCAAGAGGCGGGATAGCTTTGGAAAGAAAATGTTTTCTTCTACCAACATAGCATTGCAGTCAGTAAACACTGCATGCCTCTTGGGCTTTTACTCCCATTCCCTGTGGGAGACAGTTGCGTATGTGCTGCCACAAGTCCTGGAGGAGTCCTGGGCTGTCCTCTCCCAAGCTGTTGTAGATGGGAGAGATGCATCAAAGTTTACTATACCCTGAGGCCTTGACAATGCAGACTCGCTGGGCAGAGCAATATCCTACACTGTGGCTGTTAGGCGCCACACCTGATTGAGAATGTTTGTTTTCCCTGGGGATGTCCAAGCCAATCTGATGGACATGCCCTTAGATGGCTCTCTTCTCTTCAGAGATAGGGCGGACGTGGTGTTAGAGTTCTTCAAGGATTAGCGGGCTAAGGCCAAGTCCTTGGGTCACTCTGTCATCCCAGCCTGCGTTTACCTTTCTCTCCTTTCGTGGCTACGGAAGGGGCTTCCATCTGCGCCAGCACTATCCTCGCCAGACGACAGCGTAAGTTCTGCAGCCTCTACGCCATTGTCGGTCGGGCGGCCAGAAGACGGGTCAGGCCACAAACCCCCCTTCCTCCTCAACCTCCAAGCCCTCCTAGTCCGATCCTCCCAGATCATGGGCATCCAGTTGGTGGCAGGATGCGCCATCACCTCCCCCGCTGGCGGGAAATCACCTCGGGCATGTGGGTTCTACTGATAGTCCAAAGGGGCTACTCCCTCCGCTTCTAAACTACCCCACCCTCCATGCCTCATATGTACGATTGATTGGTGGAGGATCACCTTGGCTTGCTTCGAGAGGAAATCACGACTCTTGGCCAAGGTGGCCATTGAAAGGGTTCTGCTGCCAGAAGTAGGCTATGATTGCTATTCTTGCTACTTTCAGGTCCCCAAAAAGGACGGAGGCCGTTGTCCTATCTTTGAACTCAGAACCCTCAACTAGTTCAAGATGCTCACTCTTGTTCAGGTTCTGTCTCCCCTGGATGTGGGAAACTGGATGGTAGATTTAGATTTGCAGGATACTTATTTCCATATTTCCGTCCTGCCTGCCAATCGCCGCTACCTGCGGTTCACGGTGGGTCTCGAGCACTTTCAGTTTACTGTGCTCCCCTTCGGCCTCACCAGTGCCCCATGGGTATTCAGCCAGGTAATGGCAGTGGTTGCAGCTCATCTGCTGAGATCAGGGGTCCCAGTCTTCCCCTATCTCGACGACTTGCTGTTGAAGGCGGGCTCATCCCAGCCAGTACTCTCCTACCACCAGATTATGGCGAAACTCCTGCACTTGCTGGGGTTCACTATCAACGTGCCAAAGTCACACGTGGAATTGGTTGGAACAACATGGCATATCCGTGGTGGTTCAACACCTGACCGGTTCTCTGAATGCTAGGGCGGATGAACTCAATCATCAGTGCCTAGAGGATCATGAATGGTGTCGCCATCCAGAGATGGCGCAAGGACTCTTTCAGCGGTGGGGAGAGACTTGGTCACATCTGTTCGCCTCTGAAGAGAACGTGCAATGTCTGCAGTTTTGGGCGTTGGAGTTTCAAAGAAGGCTGTCACTCGGCAAAGCTTTTTGTCACAAGTGGAGTTCAGGCCTGCTGTATGCCTTTTCACCCATACCCCTCCTGTGCAGAGTGCTCAAGAAGATCAAGAGCGATTGAGCCCAAGTCATTTTTGTGGCTTCGTGCTGGGCACTGATAGTCTGGTATCCAGAGCTTCTTAGATGAGCATCGATCCACCAATCATGCGGCCCCTTTGGGAGGATCTTCTGCCACAGCAGCAGGGGAGGGTCCTCCACCTGAACCTGTCACCCCTCTGCCTCCTTGTGTGGAGATTGAGCGGCAACGGTTGACAGCATTTGATCTTCCTCCCGAAGTATGTAAAGTTATTCTGGCAGCCAGGCAGCACTGTGCTAAATCAATATACGCCTGCTGATGGTGAAAAATGTTGTAAGTATTGTAAAGCGAGCTATTGACCCTCTGTCTGCCTCCCTGTCTTTCGTGGTTGCTATTCCCACTACTTTCTGGTGCCCAAGAAGGACAAAGGCCTGTGTCCTATCTTGGATCTCAGGAATTTCAACCACTTCCTCCGAAAGGAGAAGTTCAAAATGTTGACACTAGCTCAGGTCCTGTTTGCCCTTTACCCTGGAGACTGGATGGTAGCGTTGGATTTGCAGGACGCTTATTTTCACATCCCCGTCCTGCCGGCCTACCGGCGTTAACTGTGGTTCATGGTAGGCCATGAGCACTTTCAGTTTACCATGCTCCCCTTTGGCCTTACCAGTGCACCTCGGGTGTTCACAAAAGTGATGGCGGTGGTCGCAGCTCATCTGCGGAGATCAGTGGTTCCAGTCTTCCCCTATCTCAACGATAGGCTGTTGAAGGCGGCCTCGACCCAGGCAGTTGTCTCCCACCTTCAGACTACTGCGGACCTCCTGCATTCGCTGGGGTTCACTATCAACTTGCCGAAGTCACACCTGACTCCCTCTCAGAAGCTCCTTTTCATCGGAGTGGTCTGAACACGACGCAGTTTTGGGCTGATCCTCCTGAGCAGCGAGTACGGGATATTCGGGCTATGATTCCGATCTTTCAGCCTCTTCCCGGGTTTTGGTCAGAATGACCCATAGGCTGCTGGGACTCATGGCCTCCTGCATCCTGCTGGTAGATCATGCCAGGTGGCATATGCGGGGTCTGCAGTGGAACCTGAAGTTCCAGTGGACACAACATCAGGGCAATCTGTCCGATTGCGTTCAGATCTCAGAGGGCACTGCATGACAATTGCAGTGGTTGCTAACGAACCAGGATTGAGTCAGTGGCAGATGCCTCTCCCTTCCCCAACCGGAGTTCACAGTGGTGACGGATGCGTCACTTCTTGGGTGAGGCGGCCACATGGGAGAGGAGGAGATCCGAGGTCTCTGGTTCCATACGGAGTCCGGGCTCCACATCAACCTTCTGGAGCTCCGGGCGATCCATCTTGCGCTAAAAGCATTCCTTCCCTCTGTGTGGGGAAGAGTAGTGCAGGTGTTCACGGACAACACCACCACCATGTGGTACTGCAACAAACAGGGGGGGGGTCGTGGACCCTATGTCAAGAGGCTCTCCATCTCTGGACATGGCTGGAACATCAGGGCATATCCCTGTTGGTTCAGCACATGGCAGGTTCACTGAACGCCAGGGCGGATGAACTCAGCCACAGGTGCATGATGGATCACGAATGGCGTCTTCACTCTGAGGTGATGCAAGGCCTCTTTCTGCCCTGCGGAGAGCCTTGGTTAGATCTATTCGCCACCGAAGAGAGCGCGCAATGTCAGCAATTCTGTGTGTTGGAATTTCCAAAGCGGGACTCCCTAGGCGACACTTTCGTCGCAAGTGGAGTTGCGGTCTTCTATACGCCTTTCCTCCAATACCACTTCTGAAGAAGATCAAGCACGTCCCGGACCAAGTCATTCTTGTGGCTCCTTATTGGGCACAGAGTCTGGTATCCCGAGCTGTTACACATGGTCATCGATCCTCCAATCAGACTGCCTCATAGGGAGGATCTTCTGTCGCAGCAGCAGGTGACGGTCCTCGACCCGAACCTGTCCAGCCTCCACCTCCATGCTTGGAGATTGAGCGGCGACAGTTTACAGCCTTCGACCTTCCGAAGTCTGTGATGTTATCTTGGCAGCCAGGCGTCCCTCCACTAAGACGGTATACACCTGCAGATGGAACAAATTTGTGGCATGGTGCGCAGCAAAGGCTGTGGATCACCTTTCTGCCCCTCTCTCTGAGGTTCTCTTGTTCCTCCTTTCTTTGGCCCAGTAGGGCTCTGCTCTGGGCACTCTCAAGGGCTACCTCAGCCATATCAGCCTTCCTTAGGCTTCCTGATCAGCCTTCTCTTTTCAAGTCCCCTGTTGTAAATCGCTTTCTTAAGGGCATTACTCCTCTTTTTCCTCCTGTTCCCTACATAATGCCTCAGTGGGACTTGAACTTGGTTCTTACTCATCTTATGTGCGCTCCCTTTGAGCCGCTACATAACTGTCCTCTCAGACTTCTCACTTGAAAGACTGCCTTTCTGGTTTTCATCACCTCTGCTCACAGGTTGAGTGAGCTCCAATCTTTCTTCAAAGTCTCCTTTTCTAGCGGTTCATCCGGACAAGGTTGTCCTTCAAACTTAACCCTCTTTTCTTCCCAAAGTGGTTACTTCTTTGAACATTGGACAAACCATCACTTTGCCCGCCTTCTTTCTGCCTCCGCATCCTTCTAAGGAGGAAGAGAGGCTCCACTGTCTGGATCCTAAACTTGCGCTTTTATTTTATTTGGATCGCACCAAGCAATTCTGGGTGGATGACCAACTCTTTGTTGGCTATGTGGGCGCCAAAAAAGGTTGGGACGTGCACAAATGGACCATCTCCAGGTGGGTTGTTTTGTGCATTAAAGCGTGCTACTCTTTGGCAAAGAAGGAGCCACCAGTGGGTTTACACACCCATTCTACCAGTGCGACGGCAGCTACCACTGCTTTGGGACGGGGTGTCCCCCTCAATGACATTTGTCATGCAGCTACGTGGGCATCTCTGCACACGTTCACAAAACACTACTGCCTGGACAGCCATGTCCAGAGAGACAGCTTCTTTGGCCGTTCTGTTCTCCAGGACTTTCTGGTGTGAACTTGGTTTGCAGTCCCACCTCCGGGGTTGGTATTGCTGGGCTATCTATTCTACAGGTAAGGAATCTATAACTAATTGTCTCTTTCAGATGAACAAGTTACTTACCTACTGTAACGATATATCTGTAACAGACATAGATTAGTTATAGATTCCTTACCGCCCTCCCCATTTTGCGAACTGACTTCTAGGGTCAGGGAATCCCTTTCAGGGCCCTAGTTTTGTGCACCAGTGGTCAGTGTCTCGCATGGCTCTGCACCTCTGGTGTGGAATGTCGTGTAAAAGAACTGATGTCAGTGCGCGAGGGCGGCTAAGTAGCTACCGCGACGTCATCCCGGCCACCACGATGCCAACGATGAACGCTGAGCCGACCAACGCCACCTTTCGACACGCAGGAGTGCTGCTGATTAAATAATTCTTGTCTCCAGATCCAGTCTGATGCTTGGGGGTAATTCTACAGGGAAAGAATCTATAATTAATCTGTCTCTTACAGATATATCGTTACCGAAGGTAAGTAACATGTTCATCAGTCTGGGTTGACTGCGTCTTGCCTGTGCTCCGCTGCCTATTCTGCGGATACAAATGTGTGTTGGATATATGTCTAACACTTCCATCGGTTGCGCCTCCGGACATGGATGTACTACTGGACCCTTTAAAGGCCCACGTATTGCAGTGTCCTCTGCGTATTCCAATGTTGATGTCAGCATTCTTGGAGCCCCCGCGGGATGCTTCAGCTCCTGTCGGAATGGGCACCTGCTCTACCACCGGCTCACAGGCTTCGAGTAATTCCTCAGAAACGGCTGTGGGACCTGGAGATGATCACCTTTGCTCTATTGACCTGATCCAAGGGATGTTACAGGGCCGTCATCTGCTAAAGCAAGCAGCAGTGTTATTGCATCTCCCACACAGAACACAAACATGTTGCTCTCTGTGTGATGGGAATGATTCAGCATTTTTCCAAAACAACATAATTTTTGTTTTATTTTTGTCTCTTGCTCTCACTGAGCACTATGGCTTTCGGGGTGCTCAGTTGGTCTAACAGTATATTGACTATTTAGAGGACATATGGAGCTTTTTTAAACTTGTGCATCGTTTTTAACACATACCATGTTTTTAGATATTTTTATACGCATATTTTAGCAAAGTCTTTTAAGATTTTAAACAGGCATATCTTACCATTGTTAATTTTGTCGTCCAGTGGTATGAGGAGTTGGTGTTATGAGCCCCAATGTACCTCAATATAGGCCTAGGTAGTTGCATGACCTTTTACCTACGTTTGTCCTACCTTGCTCTACCTAACGGCTCCGGTGCTGACCTTTTACCTAGTTAGGTGCTGAATGATTGTTGTGTGGTTTTCGCCGAAAACTAGCCTCATTTATTATGCATGAGGATTCTTAGTATCACAGCAGGATTACCATCTTCTGCATAATAGCTCTGCACAAAAGTCACCACTATTGTCATCCTTGCCCGACAGACCCACAGTACCATGACACATCTAGGTAGAACCACTGAGGGTACCTTTCGGGTATATAAGGTCCTACATCTTCGCTGGGCAAACCAGAGGAGAAGCTTCCATGCTGACACGAGACGCTGAAGTCCCTGCCCGCAGACACTCCAGCACGCAGTGGTCTGACATCCCTCATGGGGTGTCCAACTCAAGACCAAGATGGGGTCCTTCGTTCTCTCCCATCAGGTAATGGGGTTGGCTTTTTCCTAGGGGGCTTCTTGGCTTTACACCTTCATACATGATAGGTACACTTACGTTAATCTAATTAGGGTTTGCATCTTAGGAGTACTCATGTATCTATATGCCTGCATATATTCATTGTTTTAACACCATGGTACTCTGTTGGTTCAATAAATGCTTATTTAAAACGTCCCCACCGTTTATTCTGTATATATTTCTCAGAATGATTGAGCACGAGTGACTGAGCAAAAAGTATTGTACTGTTTTCATGATCCCTGAGGGTCAGGGTTGTCTTGTTCGATAGTTGCCAGAAACTATTTGCTCCTTAGTAAGGTTGTGAGGCTTATGGAGGCACTGTGAGCCAGCTGGTCTGACTAACATATCCTTTGGGGGTGTCTGGAATCAGTCTGGACACCAATTCCTTAGTTTGTTGTTTAAAACACGCAGATCCTATAAGATTCGTAGGAACCACACAACAAAACCTATATTTAGTTTCTCCTTTTTTTTTTTTAAATATGACTATGATATGTTCCAAAACTAAGGGGGCCTAGGGCCTTTTCTAGTTTCTGTTAACTTTACATTGCTATTTTACTATACCAGGGACTCCCATCTCAACGACGGGGAATGATTCAAGCATATGAAAGATTCCAATGCTGGAGAACTTCAGTTATGGGTAAGTAACTTATTTTCTTCCTTCCAAAGGTAGTTTCAAATTTCCATATTAATCAATCAGTTGCAGAGAGAGCTTTAAATACTCTAGATGTTAAAAGAGCTTTCATCGGATAGGGGGCAATGGATTGAATGTTCCATACTTAGGAACCTCGGATGACAATTTTGGATGAACTACTCAGGACTATGGTTACTACTACGTGGACCCCTTTCAGTAATAGAAAAAATTTGCCTGAGCTACGCTCCTCTTGACTGAAATAACAAAGAGAGAATTGTATTGGAGATCCTGACTATCAAGTAATAATCAAAGGGAATGGATCACTTGTAGCTGGCACCAGGGTTCGGATAGTTGTTGCCGATATTGGTAAAAAACAGGAAACCAGTGCCAGCACAAGTCGTTACTGCACGAGAGACGCGCAATACCGCTGCCTGTTCCGCCGTATGGAGTTCTAAATCGGAACCCCCGAGGTATTAACCCTACAGAAGTCCTAGTGATTTACTTAGGAACTTCCAACAGACATTGGATATCATCCAATTTCACTTCACCTGAGGTCCTGAAGAAAGCCCCCCGACCCTTTCGGGCACTCTAGTCGCTGAAACATGTCGACCGATCACTCAGACTAACAACTGCAGCGGATACATCACCTATCCTTTCTGCAACTAGCTGTTTTTTATCTTTTTTCCCCTGCACCTAATGTAATATAGGTAGCCAGAGGAATTTTTTAACCTATCACAACACTTGAGCACTTCTCACTTTTTTGACTTTTTTTCCCTGATCACTACTGGAACGGCCAGTGGTTCCCTCCGGGTTGGAGGAAGCATGGGAAAAACCCGATGATGATGCTGTCACGTATCTAAATATCAAGGCGGAGAACCAAGATATACCGCCTACGAACTAATTTACGTGATTGAGGGTTTTTTACCAATATCGGCAACAACTATCCGAACCCTGGTGCCAGCTACAAGTGATCCATTCCCTTTGATTATTACTAGATTGCTGGAAGCCGAATGGATCACAGCCTCTTCTTTCCCCCCCCCCTTGATTGTTATACGATCCTGACTATCAAACACTTTTTAAGATTGGTTTGACTTAGCCGTGCCTAAGATTAATTACGTTTCGTGACTCCTGACAATACATTTCTACTAATTATACGGACTTATCTTATCAAGCCTTGAAAAAGTCGCTCTTGCGACGAAACACGTGTCGGCTGTGGAGGTTCAACAACGTCGTGTCAACTCTTTCTCACAAATATAGTCTGCATAATTTCTTGCTACTTGGTTTTATATATGTTATGTTGTACACGGGACATTAAAACTTAAGTCCGGGGGGCGTTGTCTCGCAGCGGATGGAGTGAGACCCACGCCATCGGAGCTCCGGGCCGCCGCCGGTTTCACAAGCAATTATCACCGGCACAGCGGCACCGGAGGCACTCTGTTCGGGATGCCCTGAAGGCGGATTCATCAGGAGAGCTTCTGGGAGGTCCGGACCTCTAACGCACAAGGGCTAGAGGCGACTGCTGTAACAACGTCGGGGCCCTGATCCCAGAGGGCGCGCCCGCCATTTTAAGTGCCCGGACCCGGCGCGCCCCGGAGCTGCGTTCCGCATTTCTGGACCAGGGGGCTGCTGAAGACACTGCGTGGGGCGCTGAGGAGCTGCGAGGCGGTGCGGCACCCCCGGCCTCCCTGCTGTGACCGGCTGAGTGTCGGTGGAGCTCCGGGCTGCGGGGGCGGGGACGCCCGCGACCACCATTTTGTGATCCTCTGCCTGGGGTGCTCCGGGTGAAGTCTGGCCTGGAACTAGCGGACCCCTGACTGTCATCCTGCAACGCTGGTGCGGCGCCTTGCATCCCCCAGGCCACAGATAACATCCTGAAGGTACCGGGCTGGGGGGGTGCAGGCGCCGCTGCTGAGGGAGTGCCATTCCAGAGGGCGCTTTATCCCTTTTCTTCTTCGCCGCAGCTGTTTGGGATTGGACTCGGGCGGACTGCGGCCTGGTCCTACGTGGTGGTACCCTGGGGCCCCTGCATCCTCTCACCTGCTGTTCTGCGGAGGCTGGGCACCTGGTTGAAGCTCCTCATCACTGAAGGTGTGGCGCGGCGTCCCTCCTACCCCACTGAATATAGCAGGGTATTTCCGAAGCCCCGGGCTACAGAGACTGGGAGGACTGCGGCCGCCATCTTGCCTTCTCTTTGCTGGGGGCGCTCAGGGCGAAATTTGGCCTTGCTTAGCTGTCCCTACTTTTGGTCTTTTCCTGCTGGAGCGGCATCCTTGGCCCCCTGACTCGCAGTTCAAGCCTCGAAGGTACCGGGCTGGGGGTGCGCATGCACTGCTGCTGGGGGAGCGTCGTGCCAGGGGGCACCCTTTCTTGCCGCTGCGGACAGGGATTTGGACTCTGGCTGGTTGCGGCCTGGCTCTGAGTGGTGGCGCCCCATAGATTCCGGGTCCCCCTATCTGAAGACACGCAGCAGCTGGACGATTGGGTGGAGGTTCTTTGCTTCCAAGTGTTCTTTTGGCTGTAGAACTCAGGCACGCATACAAATCTGGCCCCTCGGAGCCCTTGATCCTCAGGGGGAGTTGTGGTAGGTGTGACTGGACCTTCAGCTACCCTGGTGTTCAACTTGATTGGGGAGTGTGACTTGCCACCCGTGCCCCTACTGCGCTGATCGGCAGGGAGCCGGGGGACCCTACGCTGCGGAGGCGGGGAAGGCAGTGGCTGCCACTGTGTGCTTTTTCCTTGCTCGAGGCGCTTGGCGGGGCTACTGACCTTCTCTAGCGGCCCCTGCCCGAAGACTGTCAGCGTCAGGGTGGCGACCTGAGGTGCGAGAGGACTGAGCTTGGGGTGTGCCTGCCTCACTGGAGTGTACCTGCTTGATAGGCCTTGCGGATAGTGGGATATATATGGTCGCCTGACGGTGCTTATGCAGCGGTTCCTGTCACATGTCACTGTCGCTCTCCTCCGGGAGTAGGGCTTTCTCCTGGGGCTGATACAGGCTGTTGCAGCCATTGGGTTCTCTTGGAGGCACAACAGGCCATTACGCCACGTCCCCCTACCAGCCCCGGCGCACTATTGGGGACATTTGAGGGTTGCTACTACACCTCACAACCTGAGTTGGATTACATCCCACTGGTCGGGATAGCGGGATCTACTCACCTCGGCTGGACTTTTCAGCGCCCTTGTCGGTGTGGCGTAAGTGGTTTAGGCCCGCTATCCTGGGGCCATGACCCGCTTGCGGACCAGGAAGGAACCCTCAGCAGCTCCAAAAGACAACCCAGTTACGGCTCTGTGGAATAAGCCGGGTGCCATCGCAGCAGCAGATATGGCAGTGGCGGCTGGATCTTGCTCTGAGCCTGTTACACAATCTTTTATGGCCACTTTTATGCACAAACTCAAAGCTGAAATTGGATCCCTTAGAACAGAGGTCCAGTCCTGTGTTAAGGACCTCCGGAGAGATGTAGTGGAACTTGGGGGGCGAGTGGATGATCTGGAAAAGACTCTTGACGCCCGTTCGGAGGATCAAGAACATCTTTGGCGGTGCCTGGCCTCCCTAGAGAAGCAACATATCAAGCTTCAGGTCAAACAGAAGGACTTGGAAAATAGGGGACGTCGCAACAACCTGCGTTTGCGTGAAATCCCTATTGGTGCGGAAGGTACGGACATCATGACCTTTGTGGCCGAGCTGATCCAGGAAATTAGAGGGGATGAGTTGCTTCACCGCCAGCGCTGGACCGAGCGCACCGAGTGACCGGCCCTTCTGGAAAATCCGGCCTCATACCAGACATTCTGACCAGGGTCCACTTTTACATGGAAAAGGAAGCTGTCCTCAAAGCAGCCCGTGATAAGCCAAATCTCTTTTTTAAGGGCACCCCCATCCAGCTGTTTCAGGACCTTGCACCTGCGACGCTCCATCGCCGCAGAGCCTTCCGGCCTATAACGGATAAGCTACGTGAACTGGGTGTACGCTACCAATGGGGCCACCCGTTTGCACTTATTTTCCAGTGGGAAGCTCAGCGCTGGGTACTGCGGTCCTTCCGCAAAGCTGCTCAACTGCTCCAGATCCCGGATTCTCCACCGTCGAGCCCCTCGCGCCCGGCCCCCAAGGCCCGTGAACCAATAAAACCCTTGTGGTCTACAATGTCCCGCTCTGGGCGCCCCATGCAACGCTGCATCTATACATCATCACAAGAGAAACAAGACATCATACAGCACATTCGCTCCTTAGAGGGTGGCCATTCGCCTGCAAGCTCTCAGTCGCCTCCTAAATGACTATACAATGCACTCTCCCAGGGATGCAGATGGTCTGCTTTTTCGTCTTCGACTTAGTCTCCCGCAAAATTCGGATAAATGTCCTCTCCTCCGGACATACACTCTAGAAGTGACCTTTTCTGTGCCGACGTCACGTCCCGGCGGCAAACCGGGCTCTGCTCCTGATGGCAATGAAGTCTCAGTATGACCTACCCCCACTCCTATTCCTTGGAGAGTGACATCTTCGGGATGGCCTGCGCCATGTGCCTGGCCACTGCCCGGTTTGGAATAGACTTAGTTGGTCATGTTGGCCGTGGTTATGTTTTTGTCTTTTTACATCTTTCCTTTCTCTTTTTCCCTTCTCTCTTATCTTGCTACTTCCCTGGGCAGGGGGGCGGACCCACTGACTCTGAGGGCTATCGACGATCTTCATGATCCACCATTTAGACCAATAGTCACAGGTTGCGGGACCATTTTCGAACCAATCGGTCAATATATAGATCACTTCTTGCAACCATTTGTCCAGGAATGGGCGTCTTACATCAAGGACACTACACATTTTTTGCAAAAGCTCTGTACTATCCAGATCACTAATAACACTTTACTTTGTACTTTGGATGTTAAAGCATTATACACCTCCATCCCTCATTCAGGAGGAAAGGAGGCAGTAGAATGGGCTCTGTTGAAACAATCCACTGTAAGAGCAGACAAAGTTTTTATATTGGAAATGCTTCATTTTTGTCTTCACCATTGTTATTTTGAGTGGGACAATAATTATTATCTGCAATTGAAGGGCACTTCAATGGGATTTGCGGGAGCACCAGCGTATGCAAATACCTACATGGCGAATTTTGAAGAACAACATATATACAATGATAAAGAATGGACGGAAAACCTTTTGCTGTACGGCAGATATATAGACGACATCTTTATATTATGGAATAATAGTTGGGAACTTTTGGAGATAAAGATTGCTCAGTTGAATTTGAAAGATGAACATATTCAATTCACCAACACAATTCACAATAAAACACTACCGTTTTTGGATGTACTAGTGACCATAGAAAAGGGAAACATTTTCACTGAAGTTTATCATAAACCAACAGATAAAAATAATGCATTATGGTTTACAAGTTTCCATCCACAAAATTTGATCCATAATCTTCAATTTTCACAGTTTTTACGAGCAAAAAGGATCTGTTCAACTGAGCAAACCCTACAGAAAAACATCACCATTCTTACAGACAGATATCTGTCTAAAGGCTTTCCAGAGAATTTTCTGAAAGAAGCAATTCAAAAAACAGAACAGAGAACACGGGAAAGTCTGCTCACAGTTCAACCTAAAAGGAAACTGACCAGCCAGGTCTTTGTATCTAAATATTCAACGTGCTCTAGACAAATCAAGAAGATTATAAATGCCCGGTGGGAGATGTTGCAAGATGAGGAAGATTTTAAAGACTTGTTTAAAGACAAACCTTTATACGCTTACAAAAGATCAAGGAACTTGAAAGAAATGTTAACCTCCATTCCAAAGGAAAACAAGACAGAATTCAAAGGGACTCAATGTTGCCACAATTGCGTGCATTGCAACAATGTAATAAGTGGAAATGAGGTTCATCGCCCACTAACTGGCGAAACATTAAACTGAGACACAATGCGAATTGCAATTCCATGAATTTGATATATGCAATAAAGTGTCCATGTGGACTTCTTTACATAGGTAAAACTGAGAGGAAAATAAAAACGAGTATCTCAGAACATAAAATCACTATTCGTAATGGTAACACAAAAAGTAGTCTAGTTGTCCATTGGATGAAATTTAAACTTTCCATATCACAACTTAAATTTCAAGTCATAGAGAAAATGGTCCCAGCCCCTGGTAGAAATCTTACTAAAACGCTGCTACAGAGGGAAATATTTTGGATAAGGAGGCTAAATACCCAAGATCCCAAGGGGATTAATGATAAAGTAGAGTTAGGGTTATGTTAATTCGGATCTTTTATAGCGCACGGCTACTCCGAAGAGTGTCCTGGCGCTTTGGCAAAAACCCGAGAAGTGAGGCAAGGGCAGATGGAAGCAAACAGGGGGTTACTGGGCAAAGAGCCAAGATTTCAGCTCCTTCCTGAAAGTCAATAAATTATTGGTTTTCCTCAAGGAGACAGGCAAAGAATTCCAGCATTGAGGCGCCAGAAAACGAAAGGAACGACCTCCAATTCTAGTCAGTCTAATTGAAGGAACGGAGGCCATGGACAAAAATGAAGATCTCAGAGTTCTGCTAGGAGCATAGAAAGCCAAGCGCTTCCTGATATATTTGGGCCCTACCTGATGGAGTGCCTTAAAGGCAAGAGTTAATGCCTTAAAGGTAACCCTTTTAGACATAGGGAGCCAGTGCAGCTTTTTTAGTAGGTCAGATGGTCTCGCTCTCCGCTGGAGACCGTAAATGGCTCTAGCAGCGGAATTCTGCACAATCTGCAGACGTGAAAAGATAAATTTTGGCAGTCCCAGATAGAGCACATTCGCATAGTCAAGGCGAGAGCCTATCAGGGCCATCACAGTAATCTTTCTATGCTGCAAAGACAGCAGCGGAAGAAACTTGCGCAGCATCTTCAAGATGCCAAAACATTTTCCCGCAAGCCAGAGGATCTGAGATCTGAAGGAAAGATCATCATCAATCAGGACACCAAGATTTTTAGCCTTGGATGAAACATCTGCCGGTGGAAACATATCAGGGGGCCACCACGCCTTCCATCTGGGGTCAGGGGAACACCCAAAGAAGAGCAGTTCCGATTTATCGGAGTTACATTTGAGACTGTGCTGTTGGAACCAGTCAAAAACAGCCCCCAAACAATGTCTGATCCGAAGGCCGTCAAAGTCAGAGCCCTTAGCACAAGTAAAGAGAAGCTGGGTGTCATCAGCATAGGATATGATCTGGGCACCAAACGATTCCGCCACTGCCGCCAGAGGAGCCATATAGATATTAAAAAGGGTGGGGCTTAAGATGGAACCCTGAGGTACCCCAACCTCCAATGGCGGCATCTTGGCGGAAAAAGGTGGCGCCCAGACCGTTTGCCAGCGGCCAGTCAGAAAAGACTTAAACCAGTTCAACACCGTTCCCCGCAAACCAATCTCCTGGAGTCTTAAAAGAAGACCGTCATGGGGGACGGTGTCGAAGGCCGCCGACAGATCCAACATTACCAGAATGGCCTTTCCTCCAGTGTCTAGTACATCAGTTAGGGTGTTTTTTGTAACCTGATATACTCTACTAGGATAGAGGACATGTCGACGTAGTCTCATTTATTGTAATATCCATGTGTTTATTAAGAGCTTATATTTATACATGTTGGACTAAAACTTTGTAGAATGCCAGATTGAGGTATATCTTTTCATTTGAAATGTAAGTTTTTTTACATTTTTGTATGACTCTCATTTCCAACTTTCTTGTTCACTTTTCTTTCACAATTATGTTTATCACATTTCAGTTGGTTTTTAGGCACGGTATTTGAATCTTATCTTTTCGAGGTAGAGGTACTGGAAAAATGCGTCAGTAACGCGGAACATCGGATCGTATTTAAATTCAGCTTTTTAGCTTGAATGGTTTCCCCATTCCAAGATGGCGGGATTTGTTTTAGCGCGAAGTAAGATGTCTGTTTTTCATTTCCTGTTCAGGAAGCCTTATACGTCAGACGCGGTAGCAATGAGGAATAACTAATAGCGTGTATACTATTGGAATCGGTTCTTCGCTTTTGACATAATACGGACTCCTGCGGGTTTCGTTTGAGGTGAGCACGGGATTTGATAGAGCGGTAGTATTGTTGGCATACCACATTCGAATTGGGATTACATTTTGCTTTCATATCTTTGTAGTTTTATTGCTTAACGGCTTGCAGTACATATTTGGAATCCGAATGTGCACACAGATTGAAGAAGTCATTGGAGGTCAGTTATACCTTGAGTTTGTCATTTGTAGATGGTACCGTCGGTGAAACACATTTTTAGTAATTTTAGTTGTTGTTGCTGTTGTATTTTAGGTAGACCATGATAACGGATTATACCAGGTATCTTTCTTTAAGTAAAAGCTACACTATACTTAAGATCAGACACTTTATTTATTATTTCACCATCACTCGGGAAGAATGGGATCTACTTTGGTGTCTTTAGTGCATATTTCTCTGTGAAACATTTTGGCAAATATACTTGTCTCATACCAAAGTAATGATGATATTCAGTTGTTTTTTAATTAAGATACAATACTGTACTTTTTTCTGAAAACAGTGTTACCCTACACACTAAAATTTTTCACATTGTTTGTATCGATTGCAGACTATTGCCCCTGAAGAAGGGCCATAAGAGGCCGAAATGCATTGGGCAGGCATGAATACGAAAATCATGGATTGAAATGATATTATGTTTCAAACTACAATCAAGATATTTTTGTGACTTCAACAAAATAAATGTCATTTCTATATTGAGAGATTGTGAAAAATTGTTCAGGCTGTTTTTGTTCACATTTACATGGTTGATTTTGTTGAGTTGATAAGAAAATTTCAAAAGAAGTTTATGAGCAATAGCTCCAAGGGTAATGTGCTCAGAGGGCGAGTTTTGTTAAACTTGCTATATGTTAGTATTTGTTCTAGGCATGTCCAGACAGCGTGCCGGCCTCAGAAGCACACCACATAAGTTATTTTAGCAACCTTAATTGTTAAAAATTTAGGGAGTGCCCTTCTTACATTATAGTAGTTTCTATCGATGGGTGGGCCATCCTGCGATCTTCTTGTGCTTTGCGGCGATCGCGCGCGCCTTGATTTTCTTTACTGTGACGCCAGGAAGAAGCCAGACTGCTTGGTATCCAGTCCCCACCCCACAGCTTGCGCTAGCGGTCACCCCTGACATGCTGACATCATGACCTCAGCACCTTGCTTGAAGCTTCTCTCCCTTAATGTAAAGGGGCTTAATGCCCCCAATAAGTGCAGCCAAATTTGGCGCTATCTCCTATTGCAAAACCCAGACATTATCTTCCTGCAAGAAACTCACCTTTTGCACGAGGACACTTCCAGTATGTCCCATCCCCGATATACTCTCCAGTTCTGGGTCTCAGCCCCAACCAAGACGGCAGGAGTGGCAATCCTTTGTCGGCCTGGGATCCACCAGGGAGACTCCACAATAATTTTTAGTAAAGATGGTAGATTCCTCAAAGCGACGGTCAAGATCGGACACTGAGTCCTCAAGTTGTGCAACACTTATGCACCAAACCAGGCTCAAGACTCTTTTCTGCGAGGGCTATTGCGTGAGTAAATAAAACATGACGACCCTGCTCTTATCTTAGGGGGTGATTTTAACGTAGTATGGGAAGCGAAGCTGGACCGTAGTGAGGGCACTTTTCATGGGGCGGGGGGCCATGTCAGCTGCCTTAAAGAGGCAATTAACTGCACTAGACCTGATAGATATCTGGCGATATCACTCGCCGGACGTACGTGATTACTCATATTATTCTCATGTCCACCACTCCTACTCGCGCATTGATTACCTTTTTGTCTCACACTCCCTAATTAAGGACACGCTCTCCGCGTCAATGTCTGATATCTCAATTTCCGATCACGCGCATGTGTAACTTCTTATCCATGATAGCTTCTCTCTTCCCGACGCCCCTCGTGATGGCGGTTTCCCCCTCATGTTCTCAGAGATCCTGTAGATGCGAAAGAAATTCGGGACGCCATCACATCTTACTTTGAGATCAACGACCTCCCGGAGACTTCTCTCCCAGTGGTCTGGGACGAGTTCAAGGCTGCGATTCGTGGCACTCTTACCTCTATAGCTCGGGCGATGGAGGCACGCCTGTTTGAGGACAAACTTTACCACGATATTAACAAGCTGGAGCGGCTAGACCAAGAACGCCCCTTGGCGGTGCACAAGAGACGCCTGGCCCTACTCCGCGGCCAACTCCGGGCACACAGAACTAACAAAGCTGAGCACGCTCTCTTTGCGTTGAAGCAGCGGTTTTACGAGGGGGGAGACAAGGTGGGCACAGTGTTGGCGCGCTGTCTGCGAACGCGAATAGCTAAGGCCCACATTGCCAAAATTAAGTTGGACGATGGCACTTTGGCCACCACCGAGGCATCTAAACTTCAGGCGTTCATGAATTATTATTCGTCCCTGTGTGCCAGGGGGTTGTCTGACCTGAACCAGTTTCTGGCTACCCTGGAGGCCAGTGAATGGGCCCCGATTAGCAAGTACCATTCACAATTATTGGAGGAACCTATCACCCTGGAGGAACTTACTGGAGCTTTAAAAGATCTTCCTTTGGGCAAAACTCCAGGCCCAGACGGCCTCCCGGTCTTGTTTTACTGTGCCTTCCTACCGCAATTACAGTCTTACATCCTCCGCCTTTTCAACTCTTTCTCGGATCAGTTGGGTCCTTCCACAGATATGACAATGGCAGAAATTGCTCTAATTCCCAAGCCCGGGAAAGATCCTGCGTTCTGCTCTTCATTCCGCCCCATAGCGCTCTTAAATACAGATCTTAAGCTGTACACTAAAATATTAGCTAAACGCCTCAGCATCCACCTTCCAGGCCTCATAGAACCAGATCAGGTGGGCTTTATCCACCAACGCCACGGGGCGGATAATGTTCGACGTATCACGCATCTAGTAGGGAAGGCCCATCATTGGAACATCCCAGCCTGTTTACTATCGCTCGATGCGGAGAAAGCATTCGACCGAGTTGACTGGTCATTTCTCCGAGCTGTCTTGCAGAAAATAGGATTGGGTCCACAAATGATTGCCAGAATCATGGCTCCTTACATCTCCCCGCTTGCTAGCATCTGAGTCAACGGTCCGCTCACGCAGCCCATTTCCATCCACAGAGGAACCAGACAAGGATGTCCCCTATCCCCTCTCCTCTTAGCCCTTGTGGTTGAGCCTTTGGCCATCTTGATCAGGTGGGATACGGACATACAAGGCATCAGGCTTGGGGGCCTGGACCATAAAATAGCGTTGTTTGCAGATGACCTCCTTCTTACTCTATCTAATCCGCGGGCCTCTTTACCTGCCTTGCATATATTGCTGCAAATGTACGAACAGGTTTCGGGGCTTAAGATTAATCACACAAAATCATGGGCTCTAAACCTTACGATCCCCGTGGACGAAGTCTCTGTGTTACAATCTCTTGTTCCCTATCAATGGGCAGCTCGCGCCATTCGATATCTGGGACTTAACTTGACCTTCTGTCTCGCCACATGGACCCAAGCAAATGGGCAAGAATGCAAGACTGCGGTTATAGCTGACCTGCGGGCATGGAAGCCTCTGTCTCTCGCCTTGTTGGGGCGACTAAATACGATCAAAATGTCGATTCTCCCGAAGATACTTGACCTTTTTCAGACACTTCCTACGCCCATTCCGGAGCACCAAATCTGTAACATTCAGCGAGAGCTCAACGGATTTGTATGGGGAGGGAAAAAAACACGCTTTTCTAACAAACTCCTTATGCTTCCGCGTGACAGAGGTGGATTGGGGTGCCCCAATCTGCTCGAGTATTACTGGGCGTCGCACCTTTGTTTCATCTCGGAATGGATGGCATGGGAAAGCGAGAAGGTCTAGTTCCCTATGGACCAGGCGGTGACTTGTCGCCCCATCTGGGACCTAGCATGGCTTCCACGTGAGGCACGCTCTCGTAGTGCCTATCTGGCAGTTCCCACCAAGACTGTTCTCGAGATATGGGATAAAGTGGGAGTGTGCAAAGGCCTCACGTCTTTTCCGTCCCCTTATACTCCCATTGCTCGCAATGCTCACTTTATACCGGCTCTTCATCCTCCCTACTTCGCGCACTGGACAGAAGGGGGCTGTAGGACAATTCAGGACCTTTTTATAGGGGGCTCTCTTAAAACTTTTGAACAATGTCAACAGGAATACCAGCTGGACGAGGGGGCGCGGTTTCAGTATGCCCAACTTCGGCATTGGGTACAGACACCCTTGCTGATGCAAGCGGCTACCCGGGCCCTTACTCAGTTCGACCAGTTGGTGTGGTCCTTTGACAATTCTAGGGGATTAATATCGCGCACATACCATGTTCTGCAACATTCGCAGCGAACTGCCCCTCACCCGTATCAGCAGAGGTGGCAAGCAGCAGCTGCTACTGATATTGCGCCCGCCCAATGGGTATGTCTGTGGCGAGACATCCCCAAGGTGTTCCATAGTATCCCTCAACAAGAGTCGGCCTACAAGGTTATGACGCACTGGTATTACACCCCTCACAGATTGCATGCAATGTTCTCTACTGCCTCGTCGCAGGGTGAGCTCCGCTTCCCCTTAGTCCCCCCACAAGGTCAGACCCCCCCGATCGCCCGTCGGCACGGTCCGTGGCCGGGTCCTGCCGCGGAGGTACGCCGCCGGCGCGTCTGGCCCCCCGAGAAGGGGGCCCGGCGACCGATCCGCCCCGGGCCCGTCCCGGGGCGCCTGGCTGCGTGCCGTGCGTGGCTGTCCGTGGTGTCCCACTGGCTGCCCGCGCGCACGCGCCTCGGGCGC
>NC_140590.1:1254605097-1254607597 GCF_964204655.1 Triturus cristatus | reverse complement strand
TGCGTGGGCAGGCGGGAACCCTAGTGCGAAGGCTTGGGGTTGGACAGATGGGAGTCCTTTCAGTCCCGGCCATCTGGTTGCACCTCTCCCCTCGGCCATCTGGTCGCGCGCAATGCTTTCCAATGGGGCGACCAGATGGCCGGGCCGGCCTGGAAGTCCCGATGAGGGTCCATTCGCCTCGCGGATCCCAGCCAGGGCTCCAGGAGGCCGGGCGCGTCCGCGCCTAGGGTCCCCTCCGTCACTCGGAGCGCGCGGGTTACAAGAAAGGGGGTTAGCCTTCCTCTGGATTAGTAGGGGCAGGGTGTGCCAGAAGACCCCTCCAGGGCTGGTGGTTCTTTGCCGGTGACCAGATGGGCTACGCCCGGGCAACATCCTCCTAGGCGTCCGGGGCTTCCCTCCTCCAGCCCGCGGCGTGGCAAAGTGCCCAGGGACGGGCTCCACGGGTCCCGGGCAGTCCTCCCCCCAGGGCGCCCGGGCCCGAGAGCTCCGTCGGTCCTCCCCGTGCCTGAGGCCCAGCCGCTGTCCCCGAGCCCCCCCGGGAAGCAGAGCCCACCGAGCCCTTGGATCAGGCGGGAGGCCTACCGCTATGGCTCGGCTCTGGGCGGGCAGACAGGAGTCCTTTCAGTTGCCGGCCATCTGGTCGCTCCTTTCCCCTCGGCCATCTGGTCGCGCGCAATGCTTTCCTATAAGGGGGGGCCAGACGGCTTGGGTGGCCTGGAAGTCCCGATGAGGGTCCATTCGCCTCCCGGTTCCCAGCTAGGGCTCCAGGAGGCCGGGTGCGTTTACCCCTTGGGTTCCCTCCGTCACCCGGAGCGTGCGGGTTACAAGAAAGGGGGGGTTGCCTTCCTCCGGATTACTAGGGACAGGGTACTCTGGGACCCCTCTCGGTCCTCAGCCGGCAGCTGGATGGGCCCGGATGCCGCCCCAGCCCCGGGTCTGTCCCGGGGCCTGCCGCGTGGCAGGGTGCCCGGGACGGGGTTCGGAGGGCCCGGGGAGGCTTCCTCTGTGCCTGCGGTCCTGGGAGCCCCGGCTGGGTCCAGGGGCCGGGCCCCTGGTCGGGGTCTCTGGCCCCCTCCCCCGGCCAAAGGCCCGGGACAGGGTTCCGTTGTGGCCGGGGAGCCTCCCCTCGCTGGATCGGGTTCAGGAGCTCCGGCCGGGCCCCTGGGGCCCCGGGGACGGCGGCCTCCCCACCCTGGGCTCCGTCCTGGGTCCTGCCACGTGGCAGGGTGCCTGGGGCGGGGTCCGGAGGGCCTGGGGAGGCTCCCCCGTGCCTCCGGGCCTGGGAGCCCCGGCTGGGTCCAGGGGCCTGGGCGGGCCCCGGGTGGGGGGCTCCGTCCCCGGGCCCCGTCCCCCAGGCCGGCGGCACTCCGAAAGGCCCGGGACGGGGTTCCGTTGTGGCCGGGGAGCCTCCCCTCGCTCGTCTGGGTTCAGGAGCTCCGGCCAGGCCCCCGGGGGGCCCAGGGAGGGCGGCCTCCCCACTCCGTCCTGGGTCCTGCCATGTGGCAGGGTGCAAGGGCTGGGTCCGGAGGGCCCGGGGAGGCTCCCCCTGCGCCTCCGGGCCCGGGAGCTCCAGATGGGTCCAGGGCCCCGTCCCACGGCCTGCGGCACTGCCAAAGGCCTGGGACGGGGTTCCGTTGTGGCCGGGCAGCCTCCCCTCCGTGGATTGGGTTCAGGAGCTCCGGCCGGGCCCCTGGGGGCCCTGGGGAGGGCGGCCTCCCCACCCTGGGCTCCGTCCTGGGTCCTGCCGCGTGGCAGGGTGCCTGGGGCGGGGTCCGAAGGGCCCGGGGAGGCTCCCCCTGTGCCTCCGGGCCTGGGAGCCCCGGCTGGGTCCAGGGGCCCGGGCGGGCCCCGGGTGGGGGGCTCCGTCCCCGGGCCCCATCCCTCAGGCCGGCGGCACTTCCAAAGGCCCGAACGGGGTTCCGTTGTGGCCGGGGAGCCTCCCCTCGCTCGTCTGGGTTCAGGAGCTCCGGCCGGGCCCCTGGGGGGCCCTGGGGAGGGCGGCCTCCCCACCCTGGACTCCGTCCTGGGTCCTGCCGTGTGGCAGGGTGCACGGGCTGGGTCCGGAGGGCCCGGGGAGGCTCCCCCTGCGCCTCCGGGCCCGGGAGCTCCAGATGGGTCCGCCGGCCTGCGGCACTGTCAAAGGCCCGGGACAGAGTTCCGTTGTGGCCGGGGAGCCTCCCCTCCGTGGATTGGGGTTAGGAGCTCCGGCCGGGCCCCTGGGGGCCCCGGGGAGGGCGGCCTCCCCACCCTGGGCTCCGTCCTGGGTCCTGCCGCGTGGCAGGGTGCCTGGGGCGGGGTCCGGAGGGCCCGGGGAGGCTCCCCCTGTGCCTCCGAGCCCGGGAGCTCCGGCTGGGTACAGGGGCCTGGTCGGGCCCCGGGTCGGGGTCTCCGGCCCCCGGCCCCGTCCCCCGGCCTGCGGCACTGCCAAAGGCCCGGGACGGGGTTCCGTTGTGGCCGGGGAGCCTCCCCTCGCTGGATCGGGTTCAGGAGCTCCGCCCGG
>NC_140590.1:1254392597-1254595097 GCF_964204655.1 Triturus cristatus | reverse complement strand
GGGTGTCCACCGTGGCCGGCGAGGCGTTCCCCAGCCTGGCTAGGGTTTGGAAGCTGGGCCCGGACCCGGGGCTTTTGCTCCGTCCCAGTGTCCTGCAAGGCAGCCGAGGGCCCGGGTGCTGGGGAAGGTGGTCCACCGGGGCCCGGGGAGGCTCTCCCCGGCCTGGCTGGGGTCCGGAAGCTGGGCCCGGGCCCGGTGCTGGAGCTCCGTCCCAGGGTGCGGGAGCCCCCCGTCCTGCAAGGCAGCCGAGGGCCCGGGCGCTGGGGAAGGTGGTCCACCGGGGCCCGGGGAGCCTCTCCCCGGCCTGGCTAGGGTCCGGAAGCCGGGCCCGGTGCTGGAGCTCCGTCCCAGGGTGCGGGAGCCGCCCGTCACGCAAGCCAGCCGAGGGTCCGGTCGCTGGGGATGGGGTTCCACCGGGGCCCGGGGAGGCTCTCCCCGGCCTGGCTGGGGTCCGGAAGCTGGGCCCGGGCCCGGTGCTGGAGCTCCGTCCCAGGGTGCGGGAGCCCCCCGTCCTGCAAGCCAGCCGAGGGTCCGGGCGCTGGGGAAGCGTGTCCACCGTGGCCCCGGGGAGGCTCTCCCCGGCCTGGCTAGGGTTCGGAAGCTGGGACCGGGCCTGGGGCTTGTGCTCCGTCCGGCAGGCCCCGGGGTGCGGGAGCCCCCCGTCCTGCAAGCCAGCCGAGGGTCCGGGCGCTGGAGACAGGGGTCCAACGGGGCCCAGGGAGGCTCTCCCCGGCCTGGCTGCTTTCAGAAGCAGGGACCGGGCCGGTGAGCAGGGGTGGCTGGCTTTATCTGCTACGCTGGCGGAGCGGAATTTTCCGCCCACCCCTAGGTGTGGGCCTTTATGGCGAAGTGTGACACTAAGGGCCCAATTTATATGTTGGTGGTTGTTGCAACGGTGACGGAGTATGCTTACTACCAACATAATGCTATGAATTTAGATGCAGGCGGACATTTGGTTTATTCACAGCAGAGACTACTCCATCTCAGCCATGATCAAAACCTTCCAAATGCCTTGTGGCATAAGGGCCATCGGAGGCAGACCTCTAATTCCACCCACCTAATTTAGATGGGCAGAATTAGATGTCAGTGTTCGCTGCCTGTCATTGCCAGGAAAACCATGGCGTTAAGGGGCAGTGAAAACTGATAATTGCCCCCTCCCCATGGGAGAGGACATCCGTGGTGAGGGGAGCATTATATTTTTTATTTTCAAAAGGAAAATCCCACTTCAGTACTTTCTTTAAAAAATAAAACAGTTTGGTGTAAGGCTCAGTCATGTTGACCGAACCCTGCAAAAATCACTGACGGGAACCACTGTGATGGTGATTCCTGACAGTGCTTTAAGAAATAACCTGCTGCTTGGCGGTAATTTCTAAATCTGGCTGACGTACCCCCTTCAGGGCGACGGAGTAATTTACTTCATCGCCCTGGTGGAGAACAGGCTGTCCGCTAATCATACATCTGGCCCTAAATCTGCGCTTCAGCTGATGCCGATTGCCCCTGGAGGTGCTGGATATCCAGTTTCATTGTCGGTTCTACATGAATAAGGCTCTTTCCAGAGGTGCTCTGTCTCTTGTGACCTGTTTGAAAAGTTTAGTACATTTCTGCAGTGGCGTTTTAAACAGGTGTCAGGTTCTGAATAGCTGACGCATTTACTTAGATGATTTTTTGTTGGTAGGGTCTGAACAGGAGCCATGTCAGTTGGCTTTATACATTTTCAGTTCTTAGATGGTTAGTGATTTGGGGTTCCTTTAGCACCAGAAGAAACAGTTGGCCCGGCAACACTGCTTACCTTTTTTGGGCATTGAGACTGATTGAGTGCAGATGGAGCTCGAAATGCTGGTAGATGTAAAGCAGTGAATGATTCTGTTGCTGTAATTCCTCATTGGGAAGAAGCAGCTTGAGGTAAAGTGTATACAGGTGTTGCTGGGCCACCTGAACTTTGGTTGTAGGGCGATTGAGGACATTTTGCCAGACACTGGTCTTGGCTTTGACAGAGCAGTGGTTGTCTCCTCATAGGTTGTGGTTGTTAGCAGGCATGGGAATAGATTTGAGGATGGGGTTGGCCTTCTTGGGACATATTTTTTTTTTAACAACAAATTTTATTGGGTTATTCTTCAATGGGAGGGGCAATAGCCCTACAATGACCTGTAGAAGAGAAAGGATGTTGTTCCCACAAATACCCACATTTCTACCATTAAACAACACCTGCCAAACATGCAGGTGAAACAATAGAAACAATATGCAGGCAGTTCTCGATACTAGTACATACGGCATGGCGGCATCGATTTTCACATACAAACAGGGCAGCATTGCTCGGTCAAGGTGAAGTAGAGAGTAGTGAGTAACAAAGCTCAAGCGGCGCCCCTCAGGGGTCCGTATCCGGCAGAGCTTCTTGGGACATTTTATTGGTGTGAGTATGGTGGACTTGGATGATGACGCCTTGTGGGGTTTTCAAATTGTTTTTGATGCAGCTGGACTTTGCGGCTTTGGTTTGTTTTGGGAGGGTAAGTGATGTGCTGCGCAATGGCCGGAGCAATAAAAGTAAACAGGATGGGCTATTGCCTTCTTGGAGTTTTTAGGTCTCGCCTGACCCAGCGCTTGCGCTGGTCTGGCGAGACTTTAAGTAAGGGCTTAAAAAAATGCTACCGCCGACAGTGCATGTGCGCGGGCGCGCGCTTGAGTAGAGGCGATATGGCATTCCTCATGCTCATTAAGCGCATCGCTCGCCGCGCGCTTGATCGCGATCAGTTTTGCGTTGCGCGACTGCCGCGCGCGCACCACTCCCTTTATACTCTCTCTTGTTTTTCCAGACACGTCATCTATCTTTTCAAGAGACGTTTCGTATCCACTGGTATCATTACAGCGTCGAGAGACTACCAATGCCACCCGTGGCCTTAAATAGCAACGGCATCTCCTGTATTTGTCGTATGCTTCTTTTTAACCTGTCTCTTTTATGGCTATATTTTTATGCCAAATAAAGATCATTATTATTAATTATTAACTTTGGCGCTCTCTGCTTGACTAACTTTTCTCTTTTAGATACATTCTTAAATGGCTTATCATTTCTGAATTAAGAACAACAGACAAGGTCTAACGTTTAAAGATTTACTTAAAGTAATTCAGTTGCCGAAATGGATTAGATGGACCATAAAGCAAGAGCATTAATTGACAAGATCAGTATTTTGAGATCAGAGAGCTCAAAGCTCCGACAAACCGGCAGAGACTCGCCTACAAAAATCTTCGGCATGGAGAAATCACACATTTTATAGGAATTTAGGCAATTCTTTACATAGAACGCGGTTCTTAGGCTTTACTTCAATGAAACAGTGCAATTAACCAAAGCATTAGATGTGAGCGCATATTTGTACTGGAGAGTTTAACTAAGGGGATATTAGATGAGAGAGCACATTAACATTGGAGAGATTTGGTGACATTAAGGCCTTCAGCACTGGTAGCGTGGTAGTGGCAGTGTGCAGTGCCGAAGCACTTTTGACTTCTGCTATGCACGGTAAGGCATTCGCGAGCGTGGAAGTGCCTAATCTGAACACCTTCACTGCTGTCTCTTGATGTACTGAAACACTGCTGTGAATAGTCACAATATGTTCGTGAGTAAGTCCTGCATGTTCGCTCTGCTTGGCATGCCAGTTTATGGCCTAGCACTACTGTAGTAGTACTGTACTGTAGTTTTTTCCCTGTGTGCTTCTACCCGTTCCACGTTGCTCTCTTTATCCCTTGTGCTTCTGTTCTCATTTGCTCCACGTTGCTCTCTCTCGCCCTGCTTGTCCAGCCGCCATCCGTGCTGATTATGACCCCATCCTCTGTAATCTTTCCCACACCAGTACTCTCCGTGTTGCTTCTGAGCCCTGCTTTCGTTATTTACCTCCATCCGCCTTAAAAAAAAAAAACTTTGGCACTGCTTTATTTTTCTTTATTTACCAGTACAACTTGGATCGGTACATTAAAAAAAACTTCACACGCACGCTGTAGGTGCGTTCATGTGTTGTGCTTTAACCTGCAAAATGACACAGCTGCTGCGACTGCATAATAGCATCTTTAATTTTTCTATGGGGGGGGTTCCTCTTTATCCATCGCCGCTCCACCGCGCTCCATGTTGCTCCCCCGCTCCCTCAGTGTTGTGCTTGTCCTTGTGTGCTTCACCTCCCATGCATAATAGCATCTTTTTTTTTTTAATGGGGGATTCCTCTTTATCCATGCTGCACAACATCGCTAAACAAGCATTGGCATAGCCAATAGGTCTCGTCTTTGGGATATTATGTGTTTAGTTATCCAGCACAATATCCTTGGTGCAACAACATCAACTGTTGCATGGCTAAACACTTATAAGGTACAAGGTTTAGCCATGCAACAGCTGATGTTGTTGCACCAAGGATATTGTGCTGCAAAACTAAATACTTATAAGGTCCCAAAAGCGAGACCTATTGGCTATGCCAATGCTTGTTTCCTTTAGTGTTGGTGGCACCAGTTGTGGCCTCTGCCTTAGGGCGCCAGAGCACCACCACTATGAAGTGCAGTGTTTCTTAACATTTGTTGGTCATCGTTCTGGAACATGTTACTTTTGAAGTACAACACTTCCTGACTACCTGGCCAGAGGGTTATTGTGAGGCAGCCAGGCACCAGCAGGCCAGTCATGTGCAATTGCTAACGCATCACATCTCGATGTAATTCTGCTGAGTTTACCTCTTTAAAGCCAGTGTTTCTCCTGAGAGAACTGAAGTCTTCATTTTGTTCTTCGCCAAGAACTTAATCCTGGTCGGGCGCTGCACTCTGACGCTCTGCCTGCTGTAAACCACATAACGCTTGGGCAGACACTCTACTGCTTCTACACTCACTAGACCCTCCACCAGTTTGTCTTCACTTTTTAATATGAAACAGACTGCCCGCCACTGGGATTGTTTTTGCATTTTCTGCACCCAATCGTTAACGACGAGTGACTTTTACAATAGGAAGCTCTAAATTAGAGGACAGAGGAGCCTGGTGGATGCAACCGGAGTACTTCGTTTCAGAAACGTTTTAAGGCATAGGCAAGTGGGCCCAGGCCCAGGGCCCCAGCTCTGTCCTTGCCCAGATGACCTTGAATAATTCTTAACAGCTTGGTTTGATTCAAGTACTATAGCGCCAAGATACCCATTGGGTGATAGCTGCGCTCTACAAATACAGCATACACACATACATACGTTTGAGTACCATTGTCCTTTAATGTATTTTTATCGTAGGTGATGTATTGGAGTCAATTACAGACATTTCGCAGAGAAATGTTTGTTTTTAACCTATGTGACAAGCATAAAAACAGTGTCTTTTAAATCAAAACAAAACCTCATATCTGAGAGATGGCAGGGGGTCACAAAGAATATTAGCAATAATGTTAGTGAGCTGCTACAGAATTGTAATATTGAAAACACGCATCGCCATCCCTTAATATTAAATGTAAATACATTTAGTATTTGGACCACTGTGCCTGTGCCATGTCAGTGACCTGTCCGAAGAGGACATATAAGAGCTGACATTGGATCATAAATTCAAAGCTGTTCCGAACAGGGCCCCCCAAAATACATTTGGCCCAGGGCCCCCAAAATCCTTAGGATGGGGGCGTGGCTAGCTGCCGAGCGTAATGGCCGCAGCCTGAAGGAGCTCCGGGGGTGAGACCGTCCTCCCCGCCATCCGTGCATTGATCCGCATCCTGTGGCGAGCTTCACGACTACGCCGGTAACGCCGCAACGAAGCGGCGCCTGTCTGTGCCGCCCTGGGGTCTCTCCGTGGCCGGGAAGGCAGCCGCAGCCGCGCCGCGAACTTGGGCCTGTCTCTTCGGCGGAAGCCGGGGCCTCAAGTGTGACAGCGTGCCCGGGTGCAGCGCAAGAGCCCCGGGTTCGCTGAGTAGCGGCCCCCCACCCCTGCCTTGCAGTTGGACGGATCGAGTGGCGGACGGCACGGGGGAGCGAATTGGAGCCTGACTGCCCTGGCGGGCGGCCACTAGCCATACGGACCCCCGGTGCAGCCGGGGCATCGCCGAGAGAGGAGCAGCGCTGCGGAGCGGTGGCGGCTCGACGCCAGCGGCGATTTACCTACGGGACAACACTTGACCTGATCAGCACCGTCTGCGACGCTGGGAGTGCCGGGGCGGCCTGAAGGTACTGTCAGCAACGCACGACAGCAGAAGCGGCGACCGGGGACAGGGGGAGAGGAGGAGTGCGGCTCCTGGGCGGATGTGACTGCGGCAGCCCTAGCGCGCTGGTGTTGGCTCGCTGATGTGCCGTCCGTTGATCGCCCTGTCCCTTAGAAGTGCCGGCGCCTGAGGGGTGGCAGTACTGTCTTGGATCCAGTGTGGAGTGAAGCGGCCCCTGGTTATTTCCCCCCTGGAGTCGTGGGGGTGACGGCCCTTTGCGGAGTTTGGTCCCCAGCCTCACCATGAGCGGTAAGGAGAGTAGGGCGCACCACCAAGGGAAACTGGACAAATATGCGTTTACTAAAGGCTCACCCCCGCCAACGGACCACGACAAGCGCGCAGACACGGCCTCTGAACCGGCCGGCCCGCCTAAAGTAACACTAGAGGACATCATGGCCGCCCTGACCAATGTGCAAGCGACGGTGGGGTCGATATCCACGGACGTGACGCTCTTCCGGGCGGACTTCCAAAAAATGTCCGCCAGAGTCACAGAGGTTGAACAGGTGACTACCACTCTGAAGAGAGACACTGGCTTGCTGCTTCAAAAGGTGTCGCGACTGGAGGCCGAGAATAAGCGCATGGTCGAGAGGCTTGAGGACCAGGAGGGGCGCTCCCGCCGCAACACTGTCTGCATCACGGGCATTCCGGAGAGTGAGGGGAGCCCAGCCATGGACCTCTATGTGGAGAACCTTATAAAAACTGAACTGCAGCCCAGGGGGCTCTCTGCCTTCTTCTCGGTGGAGCGGGCGCACAGGGTGCCCGGGGGGAGGCCGAGGGTCGAGGCTCCCCCCCAGCCGGTCTTGGCCCGCATTTTCAACTTCCGCGATCGCGATGCCATTCTGCAGACGGCCCGCGTGGCCCCACCCTTGCGTATCCAGAACTCCCAAATATCCTTCTTTCCGGACTACACGGCGGCAGTGTCGGCGGAGCTTCCTGGAAGTCAAAAAGAGTCTGAGGGCCCGCGAACTTTCCTACTCCATGTTATTTCCGGCCAGACTGAGAGTGGTGGCAGAGGGAAAGACCTGGTTCTTCGAATCGCCAGAGGAAGCACATGACTGGCTGGAGGGGTGGCAACAGGTGAAACAGTCAGGCCGTTCAGACAGGCGAAAACGACCGCCCGGAGAGGCGCCGGATCCCACTGGCCGAGATGAAGCTCTGGTGGCTGCGGCCCAGCGGCAGCACGAGGCTTAACCCGAAGGTGTTGGACACTGCTTACTTGAATGGACGGTGCAGGGTAAGGGGGATGACCCTGGGGTGGGGAGGTGTCTGTGCTTCCTACTGTAGCTCGGGACATATGGACACTCGAAATGGGGAAGGCACTGGTCTTCCTCGGACCTTCCGCTCCTTGAGCACGAGTTAGGTGCTGGGATATGGGGTCAAAGCGCTCTGCTGAGTTGGGGTGGCAGGCAGTTTGGAGTCCGCATGGCAGGGAGGGGGTTGGAGGGTATGAGGGTAATTTGTTGTTTTTTTTTAGTAGTTAAGGTTTACATTGGCAGTAATGTTTGTTGTGCGGCACATGCAACCACTACAGAGCACATATTACGCGCCGTTTGCTGCGCGCCGCTAGTTCCCCTGGTGCACGAGCGTTCTGATGGCCACAGACTGTGAGGGGGCGCCTGAGCTGTGCTCCTCCGCTCCGATACCGCCACTCTCCCTGCTCACGTGGAATGTGCGTGGCCTGGGGGACAAAATTAAACGAGGCCTCGTTTTGCACAGTCTTAAGAGATGCGCCCCAGCGATTGTCCTGCTGCAGGAAACCCACCTGATCGACACCACCAGTAAAGCGATGGACAGGTTGGGGTACAAAATGGTAGCACATTCGGAGTTTACCTCCGGGTCTAGAGGGGTGGGTATTTTAGTACGGAAGCACTACCCGCTTATTATACACAAACATAAAACGGACAGAGCGGGGCGGTTTGCGGCGATAGCTATCCAATGGGAGGGACGGCCCCTTAACATAGTCTCCGTTTACATCCCTCCCGCAATGCACGCCACCGCGCTGCCGGCGCTTAGCGAATTCCTCCTCGACCTACCGGAGGGGGAACTGCTCATTGGCGGTGATTTTAATGCAGTAGTACACGAAGCACTTGATAGGCACCCTCAGCGAGCGGGTGGGGCGGGATTATCCCGATTCGGAGGTTTTCTGGAGGCCATGGGGTTGCTGGACTTGTGGCGGTTGCACCATCCAACAACAAAGCAATACACGTACCACTCGGGGTGCATAACAGTCTTACTAGGATTGACTACTTCCTGGGTTCCGCTAACGGTCCTCGCAATATAGACAGTGTTGAGATTAGACCTAGGGGTATCTCCGACCACTCCCCTGTGCTTCTGAAGTATGACTGCTACCACCTCGCACGTCGCCGTATTCCGGTGATACGTCCCGGTTATCTCCAGGTCCCAATGATACATAAAGCGCTGTCGAAGGCGACGGTTCTCTTCTTTAAGGAAAATGCCCCTTCTGCTGCTTCACCGACGATCTTATGGGAGGCATACAAAACGGTCCTCCGAGATCAGGCGTTCACTACCATGGCGGCGCACAGGTGAGCGACGCTGGCGGAGTTACAGTTGCTTGAACGGGAGCTGCACTTGGCGGAGGCTCGGCAGGCTCGGGACCCAACCTTGGAGTCAGCCGCAGCCCTGAGGGCTGCGCAGACCAAGTATCGGGCGCACCTTACGGAGCATACGAAGCAACAGCTGCTGGCCACACGGCACAGGATATATGACCTGGGAGATAAGACAGGGAAGCTCCTGGCGTGGCTTGACAGGAGGGAGGGTGGAACCAGGTGGATAGCGCAACTCACTTCTGAGGCAGGTCAGGTGCTAACAAAACCTAGCGAGATAGCGGACGCTCTCGCGCGTCACTTTCGGCGGGTCTACTCCTCCACCTCCTCCATGACAAAAGAGGAGGCAGGGACGTATGTGCAGGATCTGGCGATGCCCCGGCTCACCCCTGAGGCGGCGGGTGTCTTGGAGGCTGACATTACAGTGGAGGAGGTGCAAATGGCAATCCTTGCGCTGCAATCGGGTAAGGCGACGGGACCTAACGGTATACCAGTTGAGCTGTACAAGCGAATGGCCGGAACGGTCGCCCCTCATTTGCTCAACATGTTTACGGATAGTCTCCGAGCGGGTGTACTCCCGCAGGACCAGCGGACAGCTACTATCGTGGCCATACCAAAACCTGGCAAGCCGGCGTTGGAATGCAACTCCTATCGCCCTATCTCTCTGCTGAACGCAGAGGCGAAGATCCTCGCGAAACTCTTGGCATCCAGACTAACACCGCATTTGCCGGACATTGTACACCCAGACCAATCGGGTTTTATGCCCGGCAGGAGCACGGCCCTTAACCTGCGGCGATTACACGGAGTGTTGGCCCGTGTGGGGCAGGTGCGGGAGCCGGCGGTGCTGCTCTCGTTGGATGCGCGAATGGCATTTGACATGGTCGAATGGCCCTTCCTCTTTGCCGTACTGTCGCACTTGGGCTTTGGACCCAAATTTAGGGCCTGGGTCCGGCTCCTATATGCTCAACCGATGGCCCATGTGGCCGTGAACAGACACATATCGAGTGACTTCCCCCTGACGCGTGGCACCCGACAGAATGAATGAATGAATGAAATGAAATTTATATTGCGCAGGACAATAACCCTCAGGTATCAAGGCGCCTAACAAAAACCAGAAAATGATCAGAAAGAGGAGACAGGAAACCTTACATGTAGGCTTGCCGAAAGAGAAGAGTTTTTAAAGCAGAACGAAAGTCCTGCAAGGACGGGAGAGATCTCAGGTCCAGGGGGAGGTCGTTCCACCACTTAGGAGCAAGAGTGGAGAAGGCTCTACCTCCCCACTTGGTTTTTCGCACACGGGGGGTAGTCAGACGCAGTTTCCCAGAGGAGCGCAAGTTCCTTCCGGGGATATAGTGGGAAATGATGGACCCAATTCCTGTATCGCTATTTTTGGCTATGGCTCTGTAGGTCATGCATAGAACTTTGAATCGGATTCGTTGTTCTACCGGCAGCCATTGCAGTGTTTTCCTGGCTGCAGAGGCCGAAGAGCGTCTGGGGGTGTCCAGGACAAATCTGGCTATGGCGTTTTGGACTACCTGTAAGCGATGCAGCTGGCCTTTGTTAAGCCCGGCATACAGTGCATTGCAGTAGTCCAAACGCGATCCAATGAGCGCAACAGCTATTTGTTTTCTTGCCTGCAGGGAGAGATAATTCCTGATCCTTCGTAAGGTATGAATCAGACCCCAGCAGGTGGAAACAGTTCTGCTCACCTGGCTGCCTAAGTCGAGAGCCGGATCTATTAGCACCCCGAGGTTCTTGGCAGATGTTGTAGGGGAAGGGCATGTCCCTAGTGAGTCAGGCCACCAATTGGCTGACCAGATGTTTTCTTTCCCCCCGAACACCATCACCTCAGTCTTCTCCCCATTCAGTTTTAGAGAGTTCTGAATCATCCAATGACCAACCGCCTCCATACAAGATCTAAACCTGGAGGCGATTAGATCATCAGAATGGGGAAGAGAGACGAGGATTTGCGTGTCGTCTGCATAAGAGACTACCTCCATCCCGAAAGATCTTATTAGTTTGGCCAGTGGGGTCACATAGATATTAAAAAGGGTTGGGCTAAGAGCCGACCCTTGAGGGACCCCACATAGCACAGATCGGGATGGAGATAGGAACTCCCCCAGCTTGACTCTCTGCTCCCTCCCTGTGAGGAAGGAGGTCAAAAGATCCAACGCTGCGTTCTTCACCCCCACCTCCCTCAGTCGAGATGTAAGGACTGAGGGGGAGAGGGTATCGAAGGCCGCAGTTAGATCCAGCAGGACCAGGAGAGAGGTCTGGCCCTCATCTACTGTCGTGCAAATTTTATCGAGCACGATGGTGAGGGCTGACTCGGTGCTGAATTCTCTTCTAAATCCATGCTGGGAGGGATCTAAGCATTCCGAGCCCTCCACAAAAACAGCGAAATGCCCGTTGAGATGAGTCTCAAGCATCTTCGCTGGGGCGGGGAGCAGAGAGATAGGCCGGTAGTTTTTTAAGTCACCCGGGTCCAAGGAGGGCTTTTTCAACAAGGGTTTTACTACCGCCTTCTTCCATTCCATAGGGAAGATACCATCTCTAATAGCTAGATTCATTACCTGTAGCAGTGGAGGTAAGAGGGTATCCCTACACTGCTTGATGACCTTCAGTGGGCAGGTATCCAGAGGGGAACCAGACTTGGTCTTAGTTAGCAGTAATTCAAGATCTTGTAGGACCAACGGGGGAAAAGAGTCCAGGGTGCTTGGGGGGGAGCTTTCTGTGACGGTCAGACTCATCTCTACCCCAGGTATAGAAGCACTAAGACCAGCTCTTTGTTCCTCGAGGGCCAAATGGATATCTTGGATTTTAGAGTGGAAGAAGGAGGCAATCTTGTCGCATAGATCCTGCGAAGGAATAACAGGATCGGGGGCTTGCAGTTTGACCAAGGAATCTACAGTTTTAAAGAGCTCCTTCGAAGAGGAGAGCGAGGTGGTCACAGTAACAAAGTAATCTTGTTTAGCTTGCAAGATTGCAACCTTGTATTTTTTGACAAGGAGTTTATGGGCTTCCTTGTTCTTAAGGTCCCAACTAGTATGCCAGAGCCTCTCCTTTCTCCTCACCTCCTGCCTAAGGAGCCTGAGGGAATCAGAGAACCAGGGGGCAGATGGTCTCTTTCTGGCTCGGCGCCGGGATTGTACTGGGGCCAGTTTATTCAAGGCCTCGGTAGTAACCTTTTCGAAGCGAGCGACTGCAGTCTGTAGGTTATCTAGGTCCGTGATAGTAAGTCTAGCGGCCCAGGGCTTAAGAGAGTCACTGTTAATATTCCTAAAATTTCTGGCAGTCTCCATTAGGTGGTTCCCTTTTGTACCGGAGTCCATCCTATGATATTTCAACAGAAAAGGGACCGCCAGATGATCCGACCAAGAAAGATGAATAGGGTCCTTAGTAGTCAAGCGAGGGTCATTGGAGAAGATACCATCCAAGGTGTGTCCTGCCCGATGTGTGGCTCCGGAGACACGTTGTGTGAGCCCACAAGATTCAAGGGCCTCAGTGAGACAGGAGGTATCAAAAAGATCAAGCCGTTCAAGGTGGTAATTAAAATCACCCATGATAGAAAAATTGTCTCGGCCAAAATAAGGTTCTAGGGACTGAAGAAAATTGTGCGTAAAGTGAGTCCTCGAACCGGGAGGTCGATACACTAAAATACCATTAAAGAAGGGACGTTGCGCTTCCTTTATAGAGAAGTAAAGTGCTTGAAAGCTCTCTGGAAAATCAAATATGGGGACGATATGACATTGTAGGTTATCTTTATGAAGGATCGCTATCCCCCCTCCCACAGGGATGCCCCCTGTCGCCCCTGCTCTTCGCTCTGGTGCTGGAGCCCTTGGCGGCTTGGATCCGCTGGGAACCCCAGATACGGGGTCTTAAATGGACAAATGACTGGGAGGATCGTATCTCCCTCTACGCGGATGACGTGCTGCTCTATCTCTCCTCCCCGAGATGCTCAATCCTTGCACTACTTAACATTTGTGAAATTTTCGGGAGAGCGTCCGGTTATACTATCAACTGGTCAAAATCGGTGCTTTATGTGCTGCGTGGCCCCTCTCCCTGGCTCCCCGTGGACTGCCCGTTGCAGACGGTGACGGAGTCGTTTAAGTATCTGGGTATCCACATCACGGCCAACCCCACGGACTTCCTACAACTAAATCTGCTGCCCCCATTAGACCGTCTCAGGCGCGATGTGCGTCACTGGGGTACGCTACCGCTCACGTTGCTGGGGAAGGCGGCCCTCTTTAAAATGATGGCCCTGCCCCGGTTCGTCTACGTGCTGGAAAACACACCGTGTCGCGTTCCGTCAGACTACTTCCGCGCGATAGCGGCGCAGGTGACTACCCTTCTGTGGGGTGGCAGACCGCCGCGCATAGCGCAGTCCAAATTGACTCGCGGCTGGTACGATGGGGGGATTGCGCTTCCCGACATTCAGCTCTATTATTGGGCAGCGCAGCTCAAAGTAATAAACCAGTGGCTTTATGTCCCGCATACGGACCCGGCGTTCATAGCAGATAGGGACATAATGGGGGAGCGAGGTGTGTTGGCAGCCCTATATGATGGTAGGCTGGCTCCTGCACTCGTCGGCCCTTTCGGACAAATGGTGGCCATATGGCATGCAGCACAGGCCAGGCTTGGGTGGCACGGGGTTCTGACCAAGCTCGGGAGGCTCAGGCACAGCAGGGGATTTGACAAGTGGGACGCTATAGGGATCTCTCCGATTGGCGACATGCGGCATGGGAATGACGTTCTCACATTTGACCGTCTCCAACAGCAATATGAACTGGCGCCTTCCGAGTGGTTCCGCTACACGCAAATTAAACACGCCTTACTGGCACGGCTAACACCGGGTGTGGCGGTACCAGAGGCATCGCCCTTGGAGGACCGGTTATTAACGGATTATATGCCGAAAAGGGCCGCATCGTTTACATACCGTAAGCTGATTAACAACCTGCCGGACCCAATGGGCCCTCTCCGCGAGAAATGGTCCCGTGATGTGGGGGAATTCGACGAACCGGAGTGGCGAGAGGCGCTGGCCTCGCCACGGGAGGCGGGTATACCATCGAGGCTCCGGCTGGTGCAGCTTCGCATCTTCCACCGCTCCTATTACACCAGGCACACACTGCATAGTATAGGCAGCGCGACACATCCTTTCTGCCTGCGTGGTTGCGGGGAGGTGGGGGGCTTCTTCCATACCATATGGGAATGCCCCGTGCTTCAGGAGTACTGGCGGGGGGTGATGAACATGCTGTCACAATCGGGGGGAGTCACGCTGGTGCCGGAACCCAGACGCTGCCTGCTGAATATATGGGAGCCTAACGACCTCTCGCGCCTGGCGCAGGGCTGGGCCACATTAGGATTAATGATAGCCAAACGCAACATAGCTCAAAAATGGGGGACAGGGGAACTGCCGCGCCTCACTGCTTGGGGCACGGACATGGACGAGGCCATGTTTGCAGAGAAGTCGGCCTTTATTAGACGGGGCTGTCCTGGCAAATGGAGTAAAGTATGGGGGGCATGGAATTCCTATAGGGGTGATATCTGTGACCCGCCCTCGGACCCTGAAGACGATGCCTCAGACTCAGACTAGGAGGGGGGAGCCCGGGGGTGGGGGAGCGGGATGGTGGATGTTGGAGAAATGAACTGTTGTTGAACTGTTTTCTGCCAACTTGTCGCATTCAGGCGCTGTCACATTGCTCTTCATCATGGAAAATTATGTGTTTGATTGCTGTATTGTGCTGCTGCTAATGACTAAAATAAAAACAAGTTTAAAAAAAAAAAAAAAATCCTTAGGATGTCCCTGCCTAATTTATCCTCTTGGGACAAAGCTACTCCAATGACAGTGGGTACACCAAAAGGGCTGTCCCAGGCAGGGCTTTAAGTGGGCCGGGTCTCACCGGGTCTGAGCACTGGCAGATTTTTAAAGGTGGCCTCGAAACGGGTCTCTATAGGGCTCTTTTTGTGCCCTGGCACAGGTGGTCCGTTTTTTTTCCGGACTGCAGTGGCAGCAGGCACATGGATGTGTGCATGCTCACACTGCTCACTTATCACTAGTGGAGAAGTTACAGCTTGACGTCATTCCTGGTGAGCTTTGTAGATGAAGGGAAATCCTTTATAGAGAGGCATTTTCTCTCTCGATTTCCCTTTTCTTTTTGAGACTCAGGAGCAGCAACATTGTCATGGTGTCACCAGGGCTTTAAGTGGAAGCTTTTTTAATATTATATACAAGCCATAGTTGCTGCTTATTTATCTTATGCAACTAACAACCATTGACAAAGCCAATAGTCCTGACTTGTTTAAAGTATGATGTTTTTCTTTTTGCATCATATGTCTGGATGCAATGAAAGAAACAGCAAAATACAAGTTGGACGGCACACTATGCTAAGCAAAGATTTTTAGCGTGTGTGTTTTTAAGCCACGCCCTCAATTACATTGGCCACGCCCCCTTGAGAGACCCCCCCCCCCCCCAGTTTTTTCATCCCACTTAAAGCCCTGGTCCCAGGTAAGACTGGAGTGAAGTCCATGTGCTTTTATCAGCGTGCTTTTTGGGCTCTTGGTTTGCTACTATGTTGCTGTTACTCTCAGAACTACACGTCTTTAAATTACAGCAAAGAAGCTAGATTTTTACTTCATCAAAAATAAAAGTTGAGGCCTCAAAGCACGATCTCACTCACATGCAGTTTTTTTCAGTTATAACCGTCTTTTTTCAGCTCTGAAAAGGTGCCTAAATGTCTATTAAGCGACTTTCTGTGTCTTGCGCGGCCATCCGTTTTGAGCACACATCCTCTTTCCTTCCTCTTCAAGCAATAAACCTAATGGCCTTGTGACCAGGGGCATGGGTAGGGTGACCAGGCTTCCCGGATGAGCCCGGACGGTCCCGGTTTTTCACCTGCTGTCCCGGCAGATGTCAGGAAATGTAACTTCTGTTCCGGTTTTAGGTCTCGGCTAGTGAAGGCTGCGCTTGCGCAGTCTCGCTCGCGAGATTTAATGACTTTGAGAAGTGGGGCTTGAACCCACCCCTCTTCTCCCTCTTCTCCATTGGCTGGCCTCTTAAATGCTGGTCAGCCATTGGAGAAGAGCTTTGTCTCTCCAAACAAGCCCCGTCTTTTTCGAATTCGGGGGCGTGTTTTTAACTTTCTTTCTCTCCTCTGGAATGTAAACATTCCAGCCAATGGCAAGAGGAGAGAAAGAAAAACACGCCCCCGAATCCGAAAAAGCCGCTGCGTTTCTCCGAGGCATTTCTGCTTGAACTCGGAGAAAGGCGGCGGTGTTCATGGCTGGAAGCTCATTTACGGAACAGTTAACCTCTCTTCCTCAGTACCGCCGAAGAGCGTAAACTCAGACACCAGTGGGTATGAACAGCGGACACATAACTGCGTCGTGTATTGCTCGTTCGCGGGATATGGACCCTACATCCAGAGTCACCCAGAGATTTGCAGTCATGCGCCTGTCGTTTGAGGTCCGTTGGTGGAGATAGTGCAGACTGCATCTAAACTTCCCGTTTCTCTTCCCCTTCTCTCCACCTCCATGTCGGTGTTTCCTCCTCCCCCTGGCCCTCCCTCCTCCCCCTCTCATATCACGCTCCCTCCCTCTCCCTCCACCGGGAGCTGCTGGCTGGGTCGGTGGCAGGGCTCGGCTGGAGGCGGTGCGGGCGGTGAGTCCTTGTGCATCCTCGGCTGGATCCCTCCCTGACTGGATCCCAGCCCGAGCCCCGGGTTTGGTCGCTCTAGATCCCCTGCAGCGGATTCTGAAAACTTTCCCTCTGCTGCTCGTGCGTCGACGCTGCTGCTGCTGCGGGCTCCGTCGACCCCGTCGCCTCTCGGCTGCTCTGAGCGCCTCATCTGGTCTCCCAGCTCTGCTCCGCTGGCTGCGGCTCTGACCTGCGCTCCTCTGATCTCTACTCTTCTCCTCCGCTGCCTCTGTGTTCTAATCTGTGCTCCTCTCGTCTCTTCTCCTCTGTTGCCTCTGTGCTCTGATCTCTTCTCCTCCGCTGCTTCTGTGCTCTGATCTGGGCTCCTCTGATCTCCACTCTGCTCTTCTGCCTCTTTGCTCTGATCTGCGTTACTCTCATCTCTTCCCCTCTGTGCTCTGATCTGCACTCATCTGACCTCTTCTCCTCTGCTGCGTCTCTTCCTCGCTGCTCTGCTCTGCTCTCCTCGGATCTCTCCTCCTCTGTTGCCTCTGTGCTCTGATCTGGGCTCCTCTGTGCTCTCATCTGGGCTCCTCTGATCTCTTCTCTGCTGCCTGGACTCCTCTCTGCTCTGACTTCTCTGGCTTTCTGATCTCTTCTCAACTGATGTCTGATCTCTTCTCCGCTGTGACCTGCTCTCCTCTGACCTCTTCTCTCTCTGCTCGTTTGATCTCTACTTATCCTCCCCCTGGTCTCCTCTGCCAAATCTTAACAAGTGATATCTGAAATGTGGCGTCATAATGCTTGGAAGTTAGGTTAGTGGTCAAATGCACACTTAGTATATGTGTCTGCAGTGGATGAAGTGGCTGTTCGTGTGTTCATCATATTGCAGTTCACCTATGCACATCTTCCCGACTGTAGCAAGGTATTAACATCAGCACCACATCCAGGCGCACAGCAGCCTCAAATGCAGCAATAATTCACCTCGTATTATTTTTTGCGGAAAAAGAGAATAATTTACTGTAAAGTGTGGGTTGTAAATGCTTGTTTAGAGGGGCGACTGAAAACTGAGGGAGGTGCTTTTTTTATATTGTACAAAGCAGGGATGGTTAGCAGTTGTTTCAAGAAAGCAGCTTAATTAACAGGCAAGCTACTGGGTTTAGAAATTGCATTTTATGTATGTTCTATCTGCCTGTTCTGTAATTCTCTGCTGAGGAGCGCTGTCATTCTGTGCGCTCGCTTGAAGTAAAACAGTAGTCCTTCTATTGTTGTGAAATGTCCCGGTTTTTGGCATTAAAATTCTGGTCACCCTAGGCATGGGTGGAATAGTGCACCTGTTGACAGTGGCCTTAGACAGCTTGCCGGGCTCACTGTTTTTGAGGTTCGTGTCTTGGCGCTCAATTGCCCGCATTGAATGCACCGCTTTTGAGAAGACCGAGGCCACTGCAATGTGAAAAGAAGTTCTTAGAATTAACTTAGACCTTTCAGAATCATGCCAGTGTTCCTATGTGTATCCATTCACACTCTTCATGATGCGTGCGTGCCTCGCGAGAAAGATATTGAAGTGTGAGAGTGCAAAGTGTGGGAATGTACAAAGTTCTTAGTGCATTATATATATTTTTTTTATTTCTTTTTTATTTTATGCAACTGAACAATAAGGAAGTCATGTATGGTACAGTAACAGAAATAGAACTCAAATCTTTGCAAATATAATCATTATCATTGGACCCATTTCCCCCTCCCGACCAGTGAGCCAATGAAAACCAATATATGCCGGTGTCAACTGTTCTCGTGAGGGGACTGTGTCTTGGACTGAGAAATGGTTGTCTGTAAGTTGGTCGAATAGTCTTATGAGACATTATAGATTCAGGTCTCTGTTGATGTCTCCTGCGTCGTAAGACCAGTGGACTGCTGAGTCTCGTCCCCTGTATCCAGCTCAAAGTGTTTTCTCCATGGGTCCCATATCCTGTGAAATTTCTTCGGGCACCCCCTACTACGATATGTGACTTGCTCAGCCATCATGTACATGTCCATCCCCTTAGTCCATTCCTGTGTGGACGGACTGTTGGCCACTCCCCAGTTCCTAGCTATGTCCCGTTTGGCCACCACCAACCCCAACAAAGCAAAGATCAACTGGGTCCTAGTGATGTCCACTTCGCTAGGGATCCCCAGGAGCACGAATTTGGGTTCCCTTGGTAATGTCACCCCAAGACCTTTCCTAGTAAGCCAATCACTTGTGTCCAGTATGGCCTGAGTATAGGACAAGCCCAGAGCGTATAGTAGAAATCACTGTTAGTGATCTTGCACCTCAGGCACAGCGGCGACTCTGCTCTCCCCTTCCTATGGAGTCTTTCCCTGTCATAATATGTTTCATGCAATATTTTGAATTGAATTAGTCGAAGCCGAGCCTTGATGGCCACCCACCTGGGATGCATCAATGCCGCCTCCCAGTCGATATCCTCTAGGGACCCCACGTCCCTTACCCATCTTGTTAGGAGACCTAGCAAACCGTCGGCAAGATTATTATTGATGGTTTTATATGTGGTTTTATATGTGAACGAGACCGCTTTACCAATAAGTTTCTTCTGTGGGAGCCTACCTTCTAGGGGAGCGTATTCCGGGAGTTGCTCATGGAGGATGCTTTCCGTCTGCCACGCGTGTCGCAATTGTGCATACTTAAGGAATTGAGAATCAGCCATATTATATTCCTGCTTTAATTTAGTCCAAGTTTTAAGTTCCCCTTTTTCAACTATGTCCCCTATCGTGGAAATGCCAAGGAGGTCCCAGGCCTCGAACCGGGTAAGTTTGTGGATTTCTCTAAGCCAGGCCCCCTCCTAAAGAGGTGTGGAGCTTGTAAGCCGCTTCGTCCAACCCAGGATCCTACTAGCCCTCTTCCATGCCAATAGTGTCACTTGAGTCGCCGGTAGCAGTCTTGAGCTGCCCTTTCCCCCATATAGATAATGTAGGTGTGTATGAGGTTGCATTGTCTGCCTTTCAAGACAGTATGTGGGGTGGTCTCTATGTTTGTGTGCCCATTCCTTGATGGAGATCAAGTGGGATGCCCAATAGTAGGCCTCTACATCAAGGAGTGTGATCCCTCCATTGGAGGGGTTGCGCCTCAGTGTCTGTAGCGCGATTCTAGGGTGTCCATCTTGCCAGTCTAGAGATATAATTTTGCCATCGATTTCAGTGAAAATAGCCCCAGGCAGCAGATGGTATGTATTTTAGAGGGCGTATGAGAGTTGCAGCAAGATGATCATTTTAAAGAGAGCAGCGCGACCCAACAAGGTGAGCGGATGGTCTTTCCATCTCTCTGTATCGGCCTTAAAGTTGCCCAGGATGACATGCAGATTCTTGTGTCTCCACGCCTCTGCGTGGGGCGTAACAAAGATACCCAGATACTTAAAACCTCTCGACACCACTCGCAATTCCCCAGGCAAAGGACAATCTAGGGGGGTGTCCGATGGGCTGTATACCGTGGATTTATTCCAATTGATTTTGTAACCAGAGTGTTGTCCGTACTCGCTAATCAAATCAAAGAGAACCGGTATCGTCGTCTCAGGGTACGTGATATATAGCAGGTGTCATCGGCGTAAAGGGAGATTTTCTCCTCTTCTGCGTCTGCGGGTGTGATGTGGAAGCCCCAGATTGAAGGATGTGGCCTAATAGTGCAGGAAAGAGACTCTAGAGTAAGAGCAAAGAGGAGGGGCGATAGGGGACAGCCCTGCCCCGTCCCTTTCTCGATAGGGAAGGGAGTCGAACATCGACCATTGACCCGCTCTGTAACAATCGGACGATTATATAAAAATGCCACCCAACCTCGGAATTTCGGCCCTAGTCCGAATTTGGCCAAGTTGGCATCCAGGAATTGCCAGTTAACGGCGTTGAACGCCTTTTCTGCATCCGGTGACAGAAACACTTGTGGGTTCGGACGGTTACGTACTTCCATAAGCCAGTTGTGAGCGCATCTGAGGTTCAGTCGGGTGGATCTACCCGGCATGAAACCGGATTGTTCTTCATGAATCAGACTGCCAATTACACCCATGAAGCGCGTTGCTAGCAGGGTTGCCAAAATCTTGACCTCCGAGTTCAGTAGAGAGATGGGTCTATAAGACCCACACTGATCACGAGGCTTACCCTCCTTATATATGACCATGATAGTGGCCATCCGCAGGTCCGGGGGAAGAATCCCTTCTGTTCGGGCGTCAAGAAAAAGCAGGAGGAGGTGGGGACAGAGAGTGGTCGCATATCTTCTGTAAAATTCCACGGGCAACCCATTAGTACCAGGGGTCTTTCCGGGGCGCAGTTTTGCCACCGTGTCTTGGACTTCTGCTAGTGTCAGGTCTTCATTTAAAGCCCGAGTGTCCGCCTCCTCCAACGTTGGAGTGGGGATTACCTCTAGATACTCCTGTGTCTCAACCAACGATTTTTGTGGCTGTGCCCTATAAAGATCTCTGTAGTAGTAGGCAAAAGCCTTGGCCACTCCCTCATCTGTGCATTGAGTGTTCCCTTGGCGGTCCATCACTGTTGCTACCCACCTGTTTTGAACTTCATTTCTGCTACGCCAGGCCAGAAGCTTCCCAGCCTTATCGCCCACTTCGTAAAGGCGATGTAATGTCGCCAGGTGTAGTTTCCTAGTGGTGTCAGAGGCCAGCTCCTTGTATTCCCCTCGTAGGGTTGCCAGTTTACGGGACAGTTCGGGATCATTATGCTGAACAACCTGTGCATCTAAATTGTTTATTTTTTGTTCTAAATCCATCAGGCACTTGTCTTTCTGTCGCTTTTCCCACGCAATACGATTCTGGGCCCTGTCACGTAGCACCGTTTTGTAAGCCTCCCAGACATCACACCAGATGAGACGGAATCTTTGTTTTCAAGGAAGTATATGTCAGTGTCTGCCTTGGTACCCTTTGCAATTTTGGTATTCTGCAGGTCCCATGGGTTCTGTCTCCAACTCCGAACCCCGACTCGCACCCTCAAACCTAACTCCGCCAAGAGTGGGGAATGATCCGAGAGGACCCTGGCTGTCTAGTCAGCACGCCTTGCACCGTATACTTCCCTCTGGGAACAAATATGTAGTCCAGTCTGGAGTGTGAGTCATGGGCCCCCCGAGTGGAAGGAATATTGTCTGGTTTGGGGGTGTTTTGCCCGCCAAATTTCCGTCAGTCCCATTGTCATGGAGTAACGGTGTAGTGGTGTGGTGGTTGTCAATTTGACCCCACCTCCAGAACGGTCGATGGCCGGATCCATTACATCATTAAAGTACCCCCCTACTATATGTAGTGCGGAAGGTGTCTCGATCATAACATCAATTACCTTCGTCATGGTGGGGACCTGCAGTCTGGTGGGTGCATATATGCATATCAGGAGGGTCTCAATCCGGCCCCATGTCCCCAGGAGTCCCACGTACCTGCCCAGGGAGTCATGCCAAATGCATGTAGTTTGAAAGGGAATATTCTTCTTGATCAGGATTGCTACTCCCCGTGCCCCAGTGGTGAACCCCGAATGTGCCAGAACCCTGTAAGCCCCACGAGCGATAAACCTGCACGCTGTTCCATTGAGATGCGTTTCCTGCAGCATCACAACCTCAGGGTGGAGTTGTTTTATGTGTTGTGACACTAGTCCATGTTTGATCATGTCTCCCAGTCCATTAACGTTCCAAGTCAGGATCGTCAGTGTGGGACTCCCGGCCATGGTATCACTGGTAACATTACAACGGGGAAGTTAAGATGGGGAGGGTGAATGTCCTCCATGATTCTCCTGTTATGCAATTGTCTCGGTTTCGTAATCCTAGTTCTTGACAAACAAACGTAAACACTTCTAACATCACACTGTATACAACCCCTCCCACCTCCCTCAATCCCCTTCGAACCTCTTGCCCCCCCCCCTTTGGAAATGGCTTTTGGTTGGTGCGGATAGGTCAGTCTGTCGATCCTTCCCTCCCCCTCCCGATCACAAGCCCAGAATCCCCAACTCTTACAGTTTTTGCTGTACTGGTAGTCTGTCCAACTGCTGTACAGGATCCAGCAATTCTTCGAAGAAGAGGCAGAGACAGAAAGTGTAGAACAGCCAACAGACAGATGAGAGAAAAGAGAAAAAATAAATAAAGGGGCGGAGAGGAAAGAGAAAAGAGGGAAAAGAGGGGGTGGGAAACGGCAGGTAGGTCCTCCCCGCCGGAGTTTAGCTTGCAGCAGCCTGGTCGGTGGGCTCATCACTCATGGGCAAAGTATCCTTGTTTAGTTCTTCGTCTCTCCCACTCTGTTTGAGTGCCAAGATTGCCTTTTCTAGTGGATGTCTTGATGCTGGGCCAGATGACCTGTCGGTATCGTCCAAGTCCGATTGCTGGTTGGAGGAGCCGATGCCCTGTGCCGTGTCTGATCAGATGGAGTGTCATCCTCTTTGCGACCATCTTGACTCCTTGTGAGAGGTGTAAGATGTTTTCTAGCATATGGTGTGCCTTTACGGATTCTCCGGGGTCGCCCCGTAGCTGTGTGGTTCCGTATCCTTGGAGACCCATCCTCATTAGTTCTACCTCCTCTTTGTCGGGCGTCTGGAGAAGTCTCCTTCCAAGGCTGGAGCACCGGTCTTTCCTCCACCCATGCGCATGCCTTCTCCGGAGTCTGGAAGAAGAAAACCTTCCCCTGGAATAGAACCTCTAACTTTGCCGGAAACAAGAGCATGTACTGAAGCTGGAGGGCTCACAACTTAGTCTTAACCGAATCAAAGGTGCGGCGCTGTCTTTACACCTCGTGGCTGTAGTATGGAAATGTCATGATCTTCGAGCTGTCAAAGCGGACTTCCCCCTTGCAGCGTATTTCTCTGAGGATCATGTCTCTATCTAGAAAATTCAAGAGTTTCGCAATCATGGGTCTCGGCGGAGCTCCGGGAGGAGGTTTAGCCCTTAGCGCGTGGTGAGCACGTTCTATGATGAAGCACTGGGAGAACTGCTCTAGTGGGATGACATCGGTCAACCATTTAGTCAGGAAGGTTGCAATGTTGGATCTCTCCACGCCCGACGGAAAACCCACAAAGCGGAGGTTGTTTCTTTGGGCCCGGTTTTCCGCATCGGCGATCCTCCACAGCATATCTGCCGTTGTATTACGGACCCCTTTATCCCCTTCTGGAGGTCCTTAACCACTTCTTCCACTTCTGAGACCCGGGTATTGGCCTCTGTCACCCGTTCTGACACTTTATAAAGATCCTGGCGGAGCAACGAGACCTCGGAACACACCTCGCCGATCTTCCCCTCCAACACCTCCCTGGAGTTTTGGATGGCCTGAAGGAGCAGGGCCGTGTCCAAAGGAGGCTGTGCAGCCTCTGCCCCCCTCCCCCCTGGGGTTCCACCGGGAGCACTTTCGTGTATTTGTCCAACTTGCCCTGTTTTGAGGGCTTCAGGTCTTAATCTTTGGCCATGTTTCCGTCCCGCCTCTATCTCCCCGCGTCTGTCGGGGTTTGCGCTATTGTTTTCCTCTGGCGCTCGTCTGGGGGCAGGATTTTCCTCGGTCTTCTCTTAGTGTGTGAGCCCAACCGCTGACGTAATGATAGGCTGGTACTGTCTCTGGCAACACAGGCTGGGGCAGAGGAAAAGGGCCTTTTTCCAGTAGTATTTACTTGTTTTCGTCCTCAGCGCACTTTGCAACTCACGTGGACTAACCGCCGCTCTCAATCAGGCGTGTCGTGTCGTTGGCGTCACTATGGCCAGGCCGGTCGCCTGTGTAACCAAAGGTGCATTCATTTCTTTTTTATAGTGGCATTTGCATTCCAGACCTCAGATGTGCATCTCTGCATGAAAGAGCTCTGACAGCTTGCAGGTTCTTTGAAGTAAAGTTAATTTAATGGCTTGCTGACTATTAAACAATTTGTGGGTCATATTTTAACAGACAACAGTTTGTTTGGAGCGTGCATTCAAAGTTAAAGCAACAGGTAGGAGCGAAATGAGTCTGTGGATCATGTATCAATAAGGTAGCTCCGTGGAACAGTGTGTTTGCTGCAAGGAACTGTGTGCATTGCATAGCCCGGAATGCCAGCAGACCGCTCTCAACCTTGTAGTATTTCTGAGGCAACTGGCTTCCATGGAGTAGAGTAATAGCCACTTCTGATTGGCCAGGACCCAAGTTATTCAATTTACTAGCCATATGATTTTCATTACGTTGTTCAAACTCGGTTAAGTGTGCAGCTCTGTTTGCACATGCATAGCTGTGACTGAATGTGCGCTTGTTTGTATGTGTTTGATCACTGGTAAGTAGATTCACCGTTGGAGCCTATTTGTGAACTTTTTGGGTAGAGACATGTTATTATCTTTATTGATAAACGTTGTATTGTGTGATCAGCAGTACTCTCTGAGCCATTAGCATGTATGGATGATTTATTCTGTCTCCTGCCTGATCATGGAATTTCTTTGTAGCAGGGCGGTAATCGAAAGGCCAGAGTGACTTTGCATACCCTGTTTTTCTTTACTGCCTGGAATGCACAATGTTGTAACCAACTTTTCTTGGAAATTACATTGGAAAGTTCATGTTTTTTGCCTCCATTTTGTGATGATTTTCTTGGGAAGTTTCAAGACGCCTTAGTGAAGGTAAAGCTTGCTTGGAACAGCACAAAGGTGCCCCTTCAGAACTTTTGTGTTTTTTTTTTAAAACAAATGTATGTTTAAATTGTGTTGTAAATGCCCTATTTTGCCATGTTTATTTTCCAACATTATCAGTGCAGAACCACATTAGCCTCAAACATTCTGCAAGGACTTCAGGTTTGCTAACTCCTCTTGCAAACTTGTTTCATTTGAGGAAGGAATTTTCACCTCACTACTTTTGAAGTTCACTAGCCGCCATTGTGTGGCACTGGTGTTGTGGGGACTGTATTTTCCGATCAAAAAGGCGGTTTTCAGTGTGTATAATGTGGTGGCAGTTCATACTGTCGGCGAGACATATGGTTTTGCAATTGCTGAGAGTTTTTGTGCTGAGATGTTTGATCTATATTGTTTTTTTTTGTGCTGGGATTAGAGTGAGCTACACAGTGGAGGAAACAATAAAATTGCAGATGCGTTGTCTCGTTTGCAGTGGGAGAGGTTTTGTGGCGTGGTACCAGAAGCGGAGTTGCAGATGTCGAGGGATTTGGAGGAGCTGTGGAGGATAGGTTGATGAGGATAGCACACTTAATTGAGAAATCCTTGTCAGATTCTATGAGGAGAGCATACCATGACGCCTAGCAGGAGGCATGTTGTCGCAAGGATGGTGTGGAGTTCTTGGTGGACAGAAGGATGACATGGTCAAGTTTATTATGGATTGTGCAGGGAAAGGTTTGCCCAATGTTACCATAGCGGGTAAGTTAGCTGGAGTGACCTTTGATGGGAAGCTCTTTTGGGATTATATGCCATCAGCGGGGGAAATAGGGTACAGAATCTTGCAGGGGTGGTCAAGGGAGCTTCGCCAATGAGGAGACCTAATACGGTGGAGTTGGTGGGGCAAGCAGCTGGGTTATTGCTGGATATTTCAGCTGTTCAGAAGTTGTTTTGTTCACTTTAGTTATGTCATGGTTGTTCTTTGGACTTTTAGATTGTCTGAGTTGTTTTGAATGATCGGTGAGGTACTGATTTGTTGAGGTCGGGGGTGAAGGTAATGGAGGCAATGGTAGAGATTTGATTGAGGAAGGGGAAAATGATGGGAACATTGGTGCGTTTGCGTAGTTATCCGGTCATGGACATTCGTCCTGTGGTGTGTTTGGGGTTACATGTAGGGGCAGGCTTAGATATAGGGCGGCAGGATATTTGTGCATAAAGATGCTTCAGGGCTTCCAGGTTCTAGATGCTGAGAGAGTTGAGATGAGCAGTGTTGAATTTGGGCATGTTGGCAGCAAAGTTTGCTAGTCATTCATTTCGTATTGGGGCAGTGACAGGTTTTAGGGGTTGTTCTTAGGACGGATCTAAATAGAGTAAATACCTACGTCTTCACCAACAGGTGAGCAAGGAAAAGTCTTCCTTTTTGTTTATTTACCCTCACACACCCTAGTGGTGTCATGCTTCATCATCGGGTCACCCCGACGCCTAAAAGTCGGGGTGGGCTCAACCACAGTATTGGGAGCTCTTGATAGAAGTTGGTGACCTGGGGGGCTGAATAAATTAAAATACCTCAAACAGATCCCCGGTTTCCCTTTATTCTTGGGTCTGTTTGGGTAACTAAAAAAACAAATGTTGGGTCTTATAAGGAATCTTATGGTCCTAAGACCCTAGTGCCAACATGTTTCAGTCCTGTAATGGCCTTATGGGTCCTGGACTTTCATCAGGGCTAGGTTTTGGCCTCCCTAGGAACCAGGATAAAAGGGGTTTCCCTATCCTGTATGCGATGCAAGGGCAGAGTAGCTGCTCCTTGTGATGATGATTGATAATTTACCAATCATGAATTGTACTCCATCCAATTCTTGAATGGTTTCTGTGTCTCAGGGGACCGTAAAGCATCTAGGGGTAGCTTTATAGTCAAACCTTCATCAAAAGTCCTGCCCCGCGTGCACACCTACTTGGCTCCGGTCCCCGGCTTTCGCCGGGGACCGAAACCATTCAAGAATTGGATGGAGTACAATTCATGATTGGTAAATTATCAATCATCATCACAAAGAGCAGCTACTCTGCCCTTGCATCGCATACAGGATAGGGAAACCCCTTTTATCCTGGTTCCTAGGGAGGCCAAAACCTAGCCCTGATGAAAGTCCAGGACCCATAAGGCCATTACAGGACTGAAACATGTTGGCACTAGGGTCTTAGGACCATAAGATTCCTTATAAGACCCAACATTTGTTTTTTTAGTTACCCAAACAGACCCAAGAATAAAGGGAAACCGGGGATCTGTTTGAGGTATTTTAATTTATTCAGCCCCCCAGGTCACCAACTTCTATCAAGAGCTCCCAATACTGTGGTTGAGCCCACCCCGACTTTTAGGCGTCGGGGTGACCCGATGATGAAGCATGACACCACTAGGGTGTGTGAGGGTAAATAAACAAAAAGGAAGACTTTTCCTTGCTCACCTGTTGGTGAAGACGTAGGTATTTACTCTATTTAGATCCTTCACATCTCTCCCCACTAAAGTGCACCCATATCAACTACGGTTGATCCGTTAGAGTAATTTAAGTGAGTAAGTGATTATATCATAGGAGGAGTTACTCTAACTTGATATCCTCTCTACCCCTCCAGGTAACGAAAAAAAGTGTTTTTCTAGTTTACCTTTAAAGTGAATATGTTGTTCTTAGGACATCATGTAGGATTTATGTTAGATGGAGGCTGATCTATTTTAAAAGATATGTGCTGCCGGAGTGGTTGGTGATGTGGGGTAAAATGAGGCATGGTTAACTTGTTCTTTTTTCTTTCATGTTGTTTGGCTGGCTTTGGTGAGTTTGAGCCCATTCTCTCACAAAGAGTGCAGCCAGACAGGTGGAGACCAGGCATGGCAGGTAATTAGGTTAATAAAGAAATAGAGTTCCAATAACGTGGTTGGGTGCGGGGGGAGGGGGTGCAGTGGGAGCAGGTGTTGCCAAAGTTTGGTTACTTGTTAAAGAATAGTGGTTGTCTGGAGGTTTTGGTGATTCCTTTTGGAGAGAATGATTTGGTGCAACTGAACTGTTTAGCCAGTGGTTAATTTGTAAAAAAAATATGGTCCGGGGCTCTTGTCAAGAGGCAGCTTGCACCAGCCCATTTCTCCTGTTAGCGCCGCCTAAAACAGTACCAACTACTAATGACGAAGGTGAGGAGCGGATGTGGCATAATGGTTAGAGCTGCCAACTTTGCTGCTGGGGAACCAGGTTCGAGTCTTGGCGTGGGTCCAACATTCTGTGATTATGGGCAAATCACTTAATCTCCTCGTCCCTAAATGAATGTGTCCTTAAATCAGAGCTTTCCAAACTCTGTGTCGCGACACAGTACTGAGTCGCCTGCCGTGCTTGGGTGTGTCGCGCAACGACGAGAAGACGCGCTCTATTCTTTCTTTCTAGGACCTAGAGTGACGTAAGTGCGTGACGGACCTCTTTATTCAGGAGTAGGCATCGTCATCCGTAAATAGCTGTTGTATAATCTGTGATCCTCTGTTTACAGAGCCGTTAGTGTTTCCTTTCCGAACACTGTCTCTACGAGGACCAGAGGTCGAAGTGAGCAGGATCGGCAGGGCACGGCGTGCCCATACCTCTTTAATTTCATAGAGTCCATTCCCCTAATATCTGTTTTTTAAACATGCCTCCCCGACTCGAGAAATCACCACAGCCGATAGTTAAGGCTGGGCTTTGGGGACAGGCGGAACAGGCAGAGAAGACAAGGAAAGTGTCCAGTTCTCCTGCCGCTGGCAGCTGCACGCACCCCCCTCTCTTTGTTCCCCCTCTTCCCTCTCCTTCTGTCTCACGCCTCCTCATTTGGTGAAAATCGAGACTTCAAGAAACAGGTATTACCTACTCTTTCCTCCTTTCGTTTATTTGCTCCCCTGCGAAATGGATCCAAAAAAGAAAAAGACTTGCTGGAAACGTCGTATTTCTGAAATGTTTCAGTTTTTAAGTGCAGCCTCGGGGTGCAGAGAAATAAAACATTCAAAATATGAAAAACTAACTCAATCAAGACAGAGTGGTTGTAAGGTGGCCAGATTGATTTATTCACACATAAACACATTAGCGCCACTTCACAGTGTTTGCCAGTGAAGCGCTACTTTAGTTTTCTCGTCTCTCTTTGAACAGCATTGCTTTCCCTGGGTAGGAATGTGCACTATTCCTGGAGGTACTGAAATACCAGATTGATGGGTGAACTAGAAAACAAAATGTGTACAGTGGCTATGTGTACACGAATGAGGTGCCATATTATCAAGTAACGGCGATAACATTATCGCCACTTTAGCGGCAGGAAAATGGGCTTGATAATATGCCCTTGAGAATTCCCATATAAGCCCAGGTTCTGGTGTGAACCTGGGCCTCTGCCCAGGTTCCTGTGGGCTTTTGCAGCCATACAGCTTATGTTTTGTAAGGATATAAGCAATGGTCATTGAAACGGGTCACTTCTGGGCCCTGTAGTCATGGACCTTAACTTTTCAGGCAAACACACTCACTAATTTCTGAATAATGAGTGTTAAAAGGTAACCATGTTGTTCCTGCTTACATTTCACATGCTTTACTTAATCTTGCATTCCCTATGAGTGTTTGCTTTTTCTAGGATGTTTTTTAGGCAGCATATTGCTCTTGTCTAGTGCCGTAATTTAAATTGAGTCACATCCAGGCTTTTATAGCGGGTCAGTGCTGTGCAAGTTTCTCTCAGTGGGGCAGAGGATGTGGCACTATGGTCAGAGCTGCTGAATTTGGTACTGGAGAACCAGGTTCAGCCTTCATGACCAGTCCACCAGACCACTCCCCGTGAGGGAGCATATTCCCATGCTAGACCCTAGAAGGCCCGCAAGATCTTAAAAGCCCTGGTGTCTTAGCACCAGCAAGTGGACCCTAGCAGTGGGAAGTGTGGGTTAACCGTAAAGGCCTGTCCGCCAGAATTAATTCTGAAGTTCACCTGATAACACATTGCGCAGTATAGTTAGGCTGGAAAACTTGCACTCATAAACACTGGTACCGTGCAGGAGCACCCCGATAGTGCTGCTGCAGATTAGAATGGGAATAGATGTGCATTTATAATAATAGGAGCAGCTTTCAGAATTCTGGTAATATCATAAACGTGAGCGTAGCTGAAAGGGTGGAATGCTAGACAGACACGTATGGCTCACAAAAATGTAATGGGGAGCGAATAGTACCTGAATAGTTTTGGTAATTTGTGTATTCTTTAGAGATGTTACTGCAAGCAACTATGCTACAAGCTTTTCCCTATTAATAGCAATATTTCAAAGGCACAAGGATGAGAAATGATTGCATTTGTCCCTGTCCCACTGGCCTTATGGCAGAACAAGTCTAATATGTTTCTGACTCTGCTGCAGCCCACAATAATCGAGCACCGTAACGTTGACGAGATGGGACAAATACATACAAAATGGGGACTTAATACATGGAGCTGATCATGGGGGAAGAGCGTGCTGCATTGAATGCATTGTGTTCACTGCAAAATAGCCTAGAATAGATAAAAGGAAGATACATGAAGACGCCACGTCAGAAGAGGAAGTGGCGGCGATAGTGCATGCCAGTGAAACCCCATTTCCTCCCGATAAAAATGATGAAGATGTCTGACATGCTGCCCGGCCGTGTCCCTTTAAAAACAAAATGTGATTAATACTGTGACTTTCATTTTAAATGGGCAGGGCCTTCTCTATTTAGCCCCCCCCCCCCCCCTCCCCTAATTTTGGAACCTACTATTTTACAAATTGCATCTTAGCTAATCCATCATAGGCTTTAAAAAGGAACTTCAGACTTACTTATTTTAGGAGTATCACATTTTGTATGCCCCGCGCCTAAAGCCCCTTCGGAGTACTATGGGCCTGAGTAAAGCAGGCAGTCAGACAACACTGACTGCACAAGAGCATTACGTGGCAGAATGAATGCAATTATGCATAGGGGACAGAGGAGCAGTCAGTAAGCAGCCTGAAGTCTTTAACCAGCAGGACGTAATTACGAGGGTAAAGTAACACGCGGGACTTTTTTTGGTACTTTACCAGACAGTACTTTACCAAGTAGGTATTTTTTCAATGTCATAATATTTATGCCATTAAAAAGGAGGCGGTTTAAGGGTTCAGGTGGTGGGACGAGTAAGGTTTCAGTGTCGTAAGGGTTATAAGGGGTGTTTAGGGTTCATGGGTGGATAAGGGTAAGGGGTATTTAGGGGTTTAGAAATCGATAGGGGTATCCGACCTTCAGAAAGCTTTCTGCGAAGTAGTCTGTAATCATGTTTACATTTTAAACAAGCCACAGGTGGTAGCTCAGCGTTCTAGTGTTAAATATTAATAATCTGCCTGCTGCACAACTGTCTGTTTTGTTTGCTCATTCTTAGAAACGCAGACAGGCAAAGGGCAGTCAGGTGTTTTTTTGTAAGAATGGGGTTGCCAAATGTGGAATGTGGGCTGCGCAATTTGCCTTGATAAAAAGAAAACAGCTGTTTCGTTTCTGGGATATGAGAAATCATAATTTTATATTTCTGCTTTTTATCGCATTTTAGGGCTCTGTAAACAAAGATGCAGTCGTGGGACGGGGTTGAGGGGGTGGGGGGGAAGGGATGGAAACCACCGGTTTAAATTAAGCACTGCTCTTTTCCCTAGCTCCATCCTCACTCACCTGTCCTTCTTTCACCTGGTCTCCTTTCTATCGCTTCATGTCTCTTCCCCTCGTGCCTTTCACTCATTCTTATCGCCTCCCTCCCTCTCATTTTTCCATCCACGTTCGTTCTAAACTTAAACTCTCTTCTTTCTTTCTCTTTCTGTTCATTCTATATCCTTCCTCTCATATCCATCACTAGTCTTCTTGTTTCTCTCCATTTTCCACCGTCTTCCACTTCTTTGTTCTTTCCCTGCCATCCTTATTTCTGGTTCTTCACTATCTCCTTTGCTCATTCTGATCTCCCTTTCTTTTTCTGACACTTTTTTCTCTTTTTCAACCTTTCCTTTCACTAATTTTCTCTCATATGACATTTTTGATATATGAGAGCAAACTATCTTATAAATTGCTCTCAGTTTTCCAAAATGGGCTTTCCCCCTTCTAGTGTGAACTGGCTTGGGTGTGATCATCGTCACTTCCCACAATGTTAGCCTGGTAGATTGTTTTCCAAAGGCTTCTTTTGGTTCTAGATCTGGTAGTGTACATTTCTCATCCAACTTGTTTAAAGGGTTGGCTGTGCGTGCACCCGCCCTTTTTGTGCCGTAAATCAATGGGGCATGTGTCAATGTGTGCATAATTATATTCTTGTTTCAGGCACAAACTTAACCTTACACCCAGTTTTGCCAGTCACTGTCTTTGTTAGAACAGATTCACAATTGCTTTATTAACCTTCCTGCTTTCTCGAATTTGCTTGAAAATGCACCATTTGCCCACTATTTTTTCAAACTTTTCTCTGGGGGATAACCCCCCCAAACCCCCCTTAAGTGGTTCGGGCTCGCTCGCATTACCGTGTCACTAGGTGGAGATTGTCTAAAAGGTGTGTCACCAACATGAAAAGTTTGGAAAGCTGTGCCTTAAATGGTGCTCATGAAAAGCGCCTGTGTTGATGATGCTGAGCACCGGGAAACCACTGGCTCAAATTAAGCACTGTGTTTAGCACTGCTAAACAAATATGAAGCGTGATTTAAAGGAGAGTAAGGATTTTTTATCAGGGACCTCACTGTTGTGGACTGAGTTTATTCTAATGAGGTGATGGCAAGGTGTCCTTTAAGCAACAGGCAATTGATGGCGCCCGCAGACTAGTGAATTGGGAAATGAAGAATATTTGTACAGATTAAGGGATTGGAAGGGTGAGGAATGGAGAAATATGTTATGGGAACAAGAAACATTCATGGGATGGCTGGTTACATTTGTCAATGATGGGGTTGTATTTAATGGAACTGAGAGACACTGTCGCTACTTTGTTGGGGAGAAGTGATGGGTATTAAAGCAAAAAGAAAGAACAGATCAAGAGAAGGGGATGGGGCAGAAAAAATCCTCAGGAGGGATTTTTTCTGAGTTGTAGGTTTTTAGGCGTAGGTCACAAGCATTGGTTGGTCTTGCAACTGGTCAGATAGTCCAGTTCTAGAGAGAGAAATGCAATCTGTTTGGAATAGATTTTAAGATTGAGGCCTGAGTTAGGTATGGACGTTTGTCAATGGGGAATATTTTGAGAGGTTAAGTGAGGAAAATAATATTGGTGTGTTTAAGGGTGAGTTTGTTGGGCAGAGTTACATAGACGTTTAGTGAGGTTATTAATTGCCTGTTAGGCATCTGCCAAGTTGATACGATGTGATGCACCTGCTTCATTTAAGCAGCCTGTTTCCCACTCATAACAGTCAGGTTTTTGAGTCACGCCTTCTCACCTGATTGGGCCTTGAGGAAGAGGTGATGGGTGGGCAGTAGCGGTCCGTTCCCTGCCAAAGTGGCGGTGAGGGCTGGAGGAGGGAGGTGGGGGGGGGGTTTACGGGGACAAATAAATATATAAAAAATAACTTATCTGAATGCCGCCAACGTTACCCGCCACATTCACTCTTCCAGTCTTCTTCTTTTGGGCACAGACTCCCAGACCGCACTGCGTCCAATCCTGACACTGCATGAAAGCAGCATCAGGATGGACCTGAGCGCTGTCAACTTGCGATCCCAGACAGACTGGGAGCCTGTGCCTGCTCTCTCCAGCCCCAGCAACGCAGTTGGGGCTGGAGAGAGCTTCATTGCACGTGACGGTTTGGCCGGCCTGTGATGGCCGGCCAAACCGTCATGCGCAATGTAACAGTGCCCACCACTCCCCCACCAGCAGTGTCATCTCCCTGGACCCGCCCCCAAGACGCGTCAGAGTCCTGGGGACAGGTCCAGGGGGATTAAAATAAAACAATAATAACACTTGTTTAAAACCCATTTTATTATTGTTTTATTTGAGGGTGGTGGGGGGAGGGTAGCGCTCCTCCACCCTAATGGAGGGGCCGTCGCTGCAGGTGGGACTTTCCCCCTCAGCTTTTTGGGTAAGTTGGAGAGGCTCAGGGGCATGCCATGTGTGTATTGTGGGGTGTCCTGGGGAGTAGGGCTTAGGGACCATTTTAGAGATCTTCCAGGTCCCAGGAGGTCCTCTTTCTGGTAAGGTAGTGATGCTGTTGGGGTTCCTGCAGGAAAGCAGGTTTAAAGACCACCACCCCTCTCTTTTGTTGCCTTTCTGATGGGTTTTAGGTTGCTGTGGGTAGGTGCGGGTGGCTTGGATGACAGAAGTGCAGAGGCCAGAGGGCTGTAGGTAGTAATGTTACATATTTTGTCGCAGATGAATAGGTGCAGTTGGTAGGTTTTTAGATGCGGGTCACAACCAGTGGTTGTCTTGTTACTGGTCGGGCTGTCCAGCTCGAGAGAGGGACAGGGCCCTGGTGTTGGGTAAGTTGTGAAGTTCTTGTGTGTTGAAGTGCAATCTGTTGGGAGTGGTTGTTGGTCTTGGGGCCTGAGTTAGGGACGGGCATTTTAAAAGGGGTGATAGTTCAAGATGTTTAAGGACAAAGTACCATTGGGGTGTTTAAGGGTGGGTTGAAATGGGGCTGGGGTTGGGGGGGCTGCGATTTCACCCCAGACACTGTGCCCTAATGTTGGTGCCAGCTAGCGTATGACACATGCAAAAAGAACTGTTGATGGACAGAATGCAGAACAATGTCATACATTCACCCCAGTACAGAGATCTGGGCCTAAATCCATCGGTTTTTTGCTCACCATGCCAAGCTAGCGTATGACACAGCACCACTTGCAAGGAAGGAATTTGTTTTGGAAATAACTTAATTGCTGCCTCCAATAATAACATGTGCAGCTTTTTCACAACGTTCTGCTGTCTGTATCACAGGGAAGCCTTTGTATGTAGGACATATTTTTTTCTGTGGACTTGGCAACACATAGAAACCCATAAAATTGTATGTTGGCATTTGGTCTGTGGGAGAGGTGAGAAATTGATTTGTCAGATGTTGCATAAACATTGCTCCCCCACATGCATTATATGAAGGAAAACCTTGTTGGCAATCGAAAATACCCCCCATCCTGAAATGTTAAGGATCTCTGCCTTAAAAAACAATGTTGTTTTGATTTCACTGGGTAGCAGGCACTCTCTCACCAGTGAGAAGCACAATTGATGTCAGTCAGTCAATAATACTTTATTCGACAATTTAAAACCACATACAGTCAACAGCCATTAAAACCAGGTATGTTAAAAGAAAAAGAAAATATATAAATACGAATACAATCACACATGATGTCATTTTTTTCCATTAGATCTAAAATGATCCAAATTATAACACGTGGAGGTACCGGTTTAAGTGTGAAGATTGCTGGATGTTGGATTTTCACTTATGAACCTGGAGAAAGGCTTGTTTTTACTGACCCTCCTTGTAAATTCAGCACTGCGAATCTCTGTAATGAGGACGACTGCTGGCAAGGAGGTGGATCCAGCCAGATCCCAGATCCGGCAGCTGTTATTGAGCCGGATCTGAGCTGCCTCCGTGAAATGTGCTGACTGCGCCCTGATGCAATGAGCTGACACCAAATACATTCAGCAGCGCCTGCACTTTCGGTGCTTTGAGTTCAGAGCAGCAACGTCCACATGGTGGGTTGGGGGGGGGGGCTCTTACTTTCAGCTCAAGCCAGGCCCAACACAAATGCCTGACTTAAAGGGCCAATTCAGCACTCCTTTTGTTCAACTTACATCCTGGCCAGGAGCAGGGCCGGTGTTCACGGCCCTGGCCAGGAGCCCGCTCGTGCCTTTCACCTTGACGTCACAGGCAGTAAGGACACAAAGACACCCAAGCTGTCTCCTCAGGGGTCCTGAAGAGGTAAACAATGATTGGGGCAGGTGTTTGTAGTTTTCAAGCTCTGTATGTAAGAGATGTGAATGTACTGAAAGAATGCCAAATGTACGTGTCTGAATGATTAATTACACTACTTGCCTTTTTTACAACACTGTGTAATCATTGTTTATTACTACCTAAATTGAACCATTTTTACAGTGGCGTAGCTGGGGAAGGAGGGGGGGGGGGTATGGGGTCGAGCTCGGGCGGCGCTGTTTTTGGGGCTGGCGGAGGTGAGCAAGATGTGTCTGTCGACTACCACCATCTCCCTGCGAATAAGTCGTCTGTCCGCCACCAGACCCCCTCCACGAATAAGCCGCCCTCTTACCTGCAACGGGTGGCATACTCAGGGTCCGCCCCTGGTGGACGTTGGTATAGCTGCGCCACTGCATTTTTAGCTACCTTACACTAACAGAAGATGAAAACAACAAGGTTTTAAACTTATGCCTTTCAATTTGTATCCAGTTCATTGGTGCTGGGTAATAGTTCACTAAAAAACTATGCTACAAGGATTGTAGATACCGACCTGCAATTAATTCAAAGTTTTATGTAAATAAAGCTGTAACCCCCTGAGCCTTTCCACATGTAATACACATGTGTGACCTGCATGTTACATTCTGTACTATGTTGCAGGCACATTAAAGCTCTATTCTGTTTTATGACAAGTCAAACCTGTGACTACTCTGCACACGGGAAACAGCCTTAACTACAAAGTTTTTACTTCGTATTGCATTTTACACGCATTTTTTACATCATAAAGACTGTTGGCACCAAGGCTTTACAACGCAAGACAAAACCACGCACCGAGGGTAATTAAAAAAGGGCGTTTGGGGGAGTCTGCCCCGAAAATTATAAAATATTCTAATAGTAGTAAACCTGTAAACGACAAAGGCAATGAATTAAATATATGAAGATTTAATGTATATTTTTTAACACTAGGTGGCGGTTTTAGACACTGACAGGATTTTTCAGAACCAGTAAGCGCGGTAAAAGTATGCGAAATAGTGGAATGCATGGTGAAGGTGTTTCCAATGTGAGTGAATGTAAATGCGTGGTAGTGGTATGCGTTGTAAAATCAGCAATGTAAAGATGTGCGTGGTGAAGTAAGGTGTGGTAATGTCATACAACCCTGCACACAGATCTTGGTTATGTTACTGAGATTATACCCTGGAATTTGGTAAGACATTGCAAATAGGAAATCCCTATTTGTGATTTCCACAGTGGCGTAGCAAGGGGGGCGGCCCGCCCCGGGCAGCAGCGTTTTTAGGGAGGCGTCCACTTCCCTCTCTTACTTGAGGCCGCCATGGGGCGGCGAAGGCAGGAATTGCCAGCACCCCATACTCTTACTTGCGGCCTCCGCGGTGCGGCAAACACAGGGGCCGCCGCAGGAGGCAAAAGGTCTAGCTACGCCACTGGATTTCCAATATAGGGAATCACAATATGCGATTTCTACTGGGTAGAAATCGCATTTTGTGATTCTCTAAAGGCCTTTGTACATAGGAAAAGGCTGTTTTGCATTTCTTAAAGGGCCGAAATTGCAATTCGGCAATTAAAAAATGCAATAGGTCTTTGTACATCTGGCCCTTTGCTACAAGTAGATGAAAATAGCCATATAATGCCTATAATTATATGCCATGTCATGTACATCCTCCGCATACCTATAAACCATTAGACCTGAAGTCAGAGACTCTTCTGTCAGCATCCCTCTAGAAACTGGTCCACCAGCCTTCGTCTGCTCCATTCACCAGTATCTTTTATACCTTTGTGTGTGATTGTCCATGGAGTAATGAGATATTCTCTCAGCTTGGCTACTGCGCTAGTCCCACAGGATAGTTAAACAATGCCTCCCTTCTGGTTTCGGAAAGCACACATAAGCTGCTACTTGTTGTATGCCCTTTGATTCCTCTGGTATGGAACTGCACAAGGTCATTTTACACTTATGAAGCAGGAGAGGTTGTGGCTCAACGGCCAGAGCGGCCGACTTTGAAGCTGGGTAACCAGATCCAAGTCCGGTGGAAGGCTTAAACATCCTGTCATTCTGGAAAAATCACTTAATCTACCCCTGCCTAAAAAACATGAATGTGTCCTTGTGTAAAGTAACTGGTGCTCATGTAAAGCGCTCTGATACCTGCGGTCGAGTTCAAGCTATCTAAAACAGCAACAGAAAAACCTACCGCAATATAAGGCTAAATGCTGAGGAGAGTAGAAAATCCCTTCTTTGGCCTGTTATTGAATTTGTAAGTCTCCATAGAACTGGCAAGTTCACCTTAGCAATAAGGACTGACTTCTGAAAACTTCTCGTGCACCCACAAACAGGCTCATGTTAACGTACAGCAAGACCCCTGCTACATGTAAACATGTAGCCATGCCATACACACTACTTCCAAACCATGAAGATGCATGTCCCTCCTGTGTGAACAGCTTACAAGAGCTATGAGGTTAGGAGAATATGATGCTTTGACCTACCAAGCCCTATGTCACTTCCATTTTGCTGATGTTCAGCGCAAATGCGATTATCTAAACTTAAAGTAGTGAAGAGAAGTGACATGAGTGTGCCATGTATGGCTTTTTAAATGTGTAGCACGTGTGAACATGGACTTCTTATAGGTTCAGAGACATCACATGAATTCGTACTTCATGAAGCAGATTTCTGAATGTGGAAGACAGCAGGAAATGTACTCATCAGCATGCTCCTGTTTGTGGTCCAGCCTTCTAAGGTGGCCTGGGCAGGCCTTCTCGAGGACACTCCTCTGTAGTGGGGACAGGCGGGACGGGGGGGGGGGTGCCAGGTGGGCCTCCCCAGGGCCTTCAGAACCTTGATCCTGGATGAGTGACAAAATCCTTCTTGTACTTTCATAATTCTGCTCTTTCGGTGGGAATCCCAAACGCGGTGGTGGTAGTGGTATACATATCCTGACATCCAATCTGAGCCAGCTGGGTTTCAGATCTCCTCTGAGGTTGATACAACCATTCAAGGACCCTCTGCCAAATGATAGTTTCTTCCTTGGGGAAGCTGGGCACCTCTCAGTCCTCTCCTCAGCCATTTGTGAGTTTACCTACAAGAACATTGGCCTGATGGAGATGGATTGTGTAGTGTCCTGTTTGTGGCTCAGGATGTCTGCTCCATATCTGCTTCATTCATTTCCATGCATTTGCAGTTGGCAGAGTAAACATTTCCTGCTGCTGGGAAATGGGAGAAACTGGTGACAATCAGGTCAGAGAGGGAGGCATCAACTCTTGATACACAGAGGTTTGCCTAGGAGGTCTAAACAGCAACCCTACTCACACACTGCATATGTGTTACTGCACACACAATGTATACCTTCTGATTCTTGCCACATACGTAGGTGAGACATGGCACAATAGATGATACTGGCTGATTGACTTCTCTTTGAGAGTCCATCCGTACCCCAGTAAAAAGTAGACTGCAACCAGTATCTTGGCATGAGTGTTGATGACATGGATGTGGGCTGTTGGAAATGTGAGCTCCTGCTCCCATTCCATTGTGCAACAAGCACCAATGCGGCCATTGTGGAAAAGTAGTCCAGTCTGTGGTTCGCTTTCGTGTAGTGTTGACCTATGCGTGATTGATTATTTTTAATGAGGCGTAGCTGGGGAGGGGTTTGATGCAGGTGTCCTCAATGGCCAACCCCACTCATTTTCAGGTGCTCTTTCACGTTTGTATATTTAGCAGTGTTCTGATGTTTAATCTGTTTTTTCCTGTTTTATACGGGCAGCTGTGGTAATTCTATTTCTTTGTGTTTGCTAATTCATGTGATAGATAGAGTGAGCTTCACTCATCACTGTAATTTTTTTTTCTTCTTTTATGTGTCTGGGTGTGTGTGTGTGTCTTGTACTGGTGCCAACTCAGGGCGTGTCCACTGTTCTATCATTTCATTGATTTATCTCCATGTGCCCCTTCTTATTGTTCCCCTTTCCCTTCACATTTTCCAGTAGATATTCCTATGTTTTTATCCTTCCGCTGTCCACGTTCACATTTAAACCTTGGCACTATTCTTTCATGAGCTGAGTTTTCCCCACTTCTAGATATACTGAATAGATGCCAACGTGCACTCTTCATGTAACGTATATCTTAAATAAGATTACTTGTGTGCTTCAAACACCATGACGTCTGCCCAAGGCGTCATTTAGAAAATATCCAGTCGAAAGTGCATGAAGTGAAAACACTTCTGCTGGTGCTCACACCAGCAGAAGTGTTTTCCCCACTTCTGCCAGATTATTATGGTGCAGGGGGGTTAGGCTTCTACTGGCCGTACGCTTCTGAAGGGGTGGGTGTGTGTCATTTGCAATTACAAACATATTCCTGTAATTTGATTAGAGTACAATTGCACGTGTACATAAATGACTTTGTGAATGGGGCCCCTTATACAAATACAGGTTTTGTCTGCACCTCGGTAGATATTACCTCTGTAAAATGCAAGAAAACTACCTTTCTGAGCAAATACTTCCGCAAAGTAATCTTGAAACACTTTTTATTCTCAAATAAAACTACTCGTCCTATAAAACCACGTGCTGTACTAAATCTGAATAAAACACAAGGACCCTAAAAAGTATAGCTACTAAGCGGTTTAATACTTGGAATGCTGATTCGCTAGGTGTGCGTGCGCGCACCCTTTCGTAGGCGGATCTTCTGTAGACGTTGACTGGCACTAGGATCACTTGTTGACGGGCAAGATGGGCCAGTAATGGCCTCTGTCACCATTACTATATTTGCCTTACCCTTCCTGTGCCTCAGTCCTAAAAACCACAAAATTGTTCCAGCCCCTAGGTTAGGGAAGGTAGAGTCTGACACTCTAGTCAGGGTCATCCCAGGTTGTTAGGTCGAGCCTAGCGCAGCGCGCATGCGTTGCTCTAGGAGATGACCTTTTGGAATCGGTCTGCACTTTTCGAACACTCGTGCATGTGGCGGCATCCACCTTGCGGGAGCGAGCAGCGGCTTACACGGGGCATCTGTTTCTAATTAGCGTGGCCACGCGTGCTTGTTTACATTTGCCTGTCTTGCAGTCGCTTTCACTTTCGTGCCCTGTAGTCTATGTTCCTAAACTGTCGCAGTACATGTCCCTACTCCAGCAAGTGTGTATTCTTACGAGCCCATGTGCCCAACGCCTTATCCTAAGACTCAGCATGTTACCGATCTTATGTTGATGAGATGCGGACCATTTCTGATGTACATGCAGTTGATAACATTTAATTTAATTTTGTTGTATTTCCCTTTCCACTCCCACTCGGCCGTGTTTTTTCTCCCCACCACTCCACTCCAACCAGGTTACTTGTTCCCCTACTGTTCTAACTTCTGGGTCCTTACACATTACAAAATGGGAGAAAACAAATGTTTCTTCATTAAAGCTTGACTAGAAAGCACAATTTTAAGTATGCAAATGCCGTAAAAGCAGTATGGTGAAACACTGTGAGAATAACACCAACTTTGCACGACAATCACCACAAATATAGGGGCTTATTTACAAGCCCCTTGCACAGCTGGTACGTCACTTTTTTCCCCATTTTAAAAACGACGTACCAGCGGCGCAAGGGGCTCGTAAATAAGCCCCATAGCATTTGACTACACTCCAGTAGTGATCTTAAAAAGAGCCAAATACGCACATACTACAGCATGTAATCGCAGAACACACGCATAAACAAAAGCAAAGTCATGAACGCACAAGCAGACCACTAACACCCCCAAACACACACACTCTCACCTTCCCACACACACACGCGCCTATACACACACACAAACACGCACACAAATTCACACACCCATGCTCTCCCAAACACACATTCTCTCTCACCTCCTCACAAACACACACACAGACTTCGTACAGACTCCATGTACCCATTAGGTTCTCCTCATCTTGTGTACCCATGCCAACAGCCGACTGTAATAAAATCAAACAAGATATAGTAAAGAAACTCTCTGACAAACATTTGGTTAGCCCATAAGCTAATTAAGTTACTAATTAACTAATATGAAACAGTTATTGCGTAAAAGCGCATGAGTCTACGGCGGAGGGATGTGCATGCTCCGTTTAACCTGCATTGCTTTACAAGGGTGAAAAGTTCAACCTGATGCCAACACTTCCAGCAAATAAGGGTTAAGACATTCCAAGGCTGACACCAAACAAGACGTCGATGCCCGGAGGTGCGGCTTCTGTAAGCTCCCCTCCGACATGTCAAGCCTTGGTAATTCTAGGGTTTGGAGACAGCCGACAGAGGGGTCTGTGAGCCTTATTATTCAGGCAGAGACCCATCAGTGTTATCTGCAGCAAGCATCTCTTGTTGACAGTGGGGTCACCTTCCGCGCCCACAGTTCCTGTGAGGGCAGCAGGCCAGGCCTTCTCAAACGGATTATGACAGCGCCACTGACTGACAGCTCCGCTCCCCTCTACCGCCAGGTCAGTTGTTAATTAGAGTAGTGTTAAACTGAGAAGGGGACATCACAGCATTCCGTAGAATGTGCATGTGTTTTCCAGGTCTCTCCCTCTTTAGCTTCTCCACCCTGCCGAATACCCCTCCCCGTCCTGCTCTCTCCGTCGTCTGTTGCTCTGTCTCTCAGTGTTCTTCTCCCGCCAAAACTCCCAGCCCTCCATGTAGCTCACTTGTTTATATACTTCTCCCCATAACCCATGTTTCTCTCTCCCTCGTGTGCTGATTTCACACCCCAGTCAGCTTTATTTTTATTTTACCCGCACCCCCACCCCCACACTCCCGTTGTCTACAACCACTGGCTCCCCTCAAAGTCATTATATTTTTTTCAAATTTTGGGCGGGTGCATCAACACATTTTCAGCAGCCTCTTTGCTTTACAAACAAGCATTGGCTTAGCCAATAGGTCTTGCCTATGGGACCTTATAAGTGTTTAGCCATGCAACACTTGATGTTGTTGCACCAAGGATATTGTGCTGCATAACTAAATACTTATAAGGTCCCAAAAGCAAGACCTATTGTCTATGCCAATGCTTGCTATATACGCCATGACCCCAGGGATCAATGAAATATCATAACACACTGGCAAGGTACTCTGAAAGTGAGGAGAGCAGGGTGGTTATATTAACCTTGCAGAAATAAGAGAAAAACCCAAGTACATGAAAGGTCTTAGGGGAGCACAGAACAACAACCCTCAAAGGGAGTCCTGAGGAATGGAGACCATCCCTCTGCCAAAGGGGCACACGGATCGGAGACACGGGACATGCAGGGATCTTAATGTTTGGACAGAGAAGCAGGGACTCTTCGGGAAGCAGATGAAGTAGACCACACTTCTGTATTATCTTTTAAAAAGAATGATCTTGAAGCAGTTAGTAATAGGTATTGTAGTGTGCCACCCGGCACACACACACCATCAACGATGAAACCACGCTCGCTGATGCGGAACGTGGTGTCAGGAACAGTCACCTGAGTGCACAGGCTCAGACGACACGTGCAGCACAGACTCCATATCATTTGTAGGGTCTAAGTCGACACTACTTTCTACGGTGAAGAGAAAGTGTCGGCCACATTAATGACCCAAAGATCTCTCTTCCATATTAAAGAAGTGCCGGCACTCAGTATCGAACAGTACCTGCCCATTTAAAGCACCGGCTCTGATTCAAGCCCAACACTTCCTGCGGAAACCGCAGGCATATATATGACTGACCCTACTCTGTCTGGATGTCAGGATTCCGGTCAAGGCCAGTGTTGTCCTGGAGGCGTGGCTGGACCAAGCACCCCAGCCGCCCTTGAAAGCATTTCTGTGACCAGTGCTCAATTTATATTTTTTTAAAAACATGTGCCAAGGCCGCTCTCAGGAGGCCCTGCAGCTTGCACCTCCCGCTACCCCTGCCAGCACTGTCAATGATTGAACCAACACAACCAGTAGACATCACAGTCCTAAAAGTGTAGCAATTCAGACTATTCCAGGCCACCCAAAGCTATATTGACAAGCATTGACAAAGCCAATAGGTTTCATCTAAGCGAAATCTAGTGGCTTTGTCAGTGTTGTTTCTTTACATGTTGCATAGCAGTTGATCTACTGTGCACTATGGCTTGAATGTAAAAAAAAAAAGCTCTGTGACTCAGTCAATGCTGGCTACGCCATAGTGCTTTTTGACTGCATGATAGCGCTTTTTTTTTACTTTAAGCCATGTTACACAGCAGCACAACTGCTGTGCAACATGTGAAAAACACAAAGTAGGAAAGAAGGATCTGCTTTCATTGTTACCCCCACTTTTTGCCTGGTGGGTGTGTGTTTTTGGCATAGTCTGCTGGGATTCTGCTATTCAGGTGCCAGCAACTGTGGTTTCTCCCCTAAATTGACTTGGTAAGTTCTTTTGTGCCTCTACAAATGGCCACTGATGTAAACTTGTAAGTCCCTAGTATATGGTACTAGGCAGGACGCCCCTACAAACCCTGGAGTTGGTTCTCCAGGCTTTGTAAGTGCGCGCAGCCATTTTCAGACATATAGTGGACATCAATCTTTACAAGATGTCTAACTATATCAATATAATTGCTGCACTGAACATGATCATGTTTGGTATCAAACATGTTGGAATCATACCCCAACACCGATTCCAGTGTTGGAAGTATGATCCCATATACCGGAGTGCTCCCTAGGGGACCCCCCTGTACTGCCAGTAACAGCCTTTCAGGGTCTGCCAGCAAGCTGGTGCTGCTGCCGATCACAGGCATGATTTTGCCTTCCTGCTGCTGAGCCAAGCTCCAGCAGGGGAAGGTAGAACAGTAGGTTTCCTGTCACAGGGAGGTGTGACCAGCACCCAGACAGGACTTAGTGTAGTGGGCTTGCTAGCGCCACCAGACTGCTTTGAAGGGCACAGATGGTGCCCTGCTTGCATACTCCACTTTGAGCCAGTTCAGGAACCCTTGGTTCCCACTCTAGTGCAAAACTGAACAAAGGATATGAGAGTATCCTCCCCTCTGTCCAGCCACCCTTCTGGGAGGGACTCCCGAGTTGTTCCAACCATTTCCTTAGGGTACATAAGGGCTCCCCTTTGGGTGGGTCTTCAGATTCATTGTGGTAGAAGACTCAACCCTGAAACAATGTTGTTCTTCAATCGTCTGGACACTAGGACTTCTTTGGACTTTTACTGGAACCGAGACTTCACCTAGGGATGCTTCTGCTGCTCGTGGTCTCTCTGTTCTGCAAGTCTTCTTTGTCATCTGGGTCTCTGCTTCATCCAGGTTCTTTCAACAGACCTGTGGGCATCAAGGACACCCAATGAAATCTCCATTAGAGTGAAGGAGTGACTCACCTGCATCTGCAAGCACCACAACAAAGCTCACCTGTCTGGTGCTCCTGTCATCCTATGGACTTCCCGAGGCCCAGTGACACATGTGGTGGTTCTGCATCTTCCTAGAAGCCTGACCTGTCTTCTCAGCGATTTTGAGGACAGTAACGCTCGCTGGGGCCGCTGGGTTCAAACCCCTGTGCACCACGTCAACTTGCCATTGCCAAGGCTTTTTGGGTCTGCACTCCAGAGATCTTCAGGCTACAAGAAGCTCCAGCCTCCAGTGTCACGATTCGCTCGCTGCGCTCTCGTGCCCACCACCAGGGGAGCGCATAGTGCGACTTTCCAGTGTTCTAATAAGCTTCCAGACATTCCCCTGCATGCATATCCTGACTTCCAGCCATTTGGACACTGTGGGAATTGACATCTATTCTCAATTCATGCCAGGTTGTGTGGAAGCCAGCCTGCTCATACCTGAAACTCCATTACCTAGAATTCCCTGCTCACTGCTTCGTCTCCACTCCTGCAGGCCAAGGATGGGTGGAGGAATTCAGCTCACCTTTGGCTGGCTGCTGCTAGCCTGCTCACACCTGATGCATGTGATCTCTTTTAAGCCCCAGCTCACTTCAGTCCAGCGTTGGTCATTGTAGCTGTGTACCGATGAGACCGACCCTTGTTTCCTGAACTTTTGTTATCCTTGTTTCCAGAATTCCTGAGCTATAGCTAGTCCCTGTCCCGGAATTAGCACTGCCTGCAGTGCTACCTTGTTTCCTGAGTTCAAGAGCTATAGTTATTCATTGGTCATGAGCTGCATCTATTTCTTGTTCGTGATTTGCACTGCTTGCAATGCTCTCTTGACTCCTTGTTTCCTGAGCTGTAGCTATTTCCTGTTTCCAGAACTAGCACTGCCTGCCAGTGCTACCTAGATTCCAGAGCTATAGTTATTCATTGTTCATGAATAAGCACTGCTTGCAGTGCTTCCTAGATGACTTAAGGGCCAGACTGGCTGTAGCGGGCACCGGGCAATCCCCCGGTGGGCCGCACGGGTGGGGGCCGGTTTTGGGCCCCTGGGGGACGTTTTTGTTCCAGGGCCGTTTCTGCAGCATAGCTGCAAAATCGGCCCTGTAACAAAATCGGCCGAAAACCGGCCCTGGCAAACAGCTCGGCGGCACCCCAACCCCCCGGGCCGGTTGTGGTTCCCAGTCTGGCCCTGGATGACTTGATTACAGAGCTATTGCTATTTCTTGTTCCTGAACTGGCACCTTCTTCAGTGCTACCTCTTTTCCTTGATTCCTGATCCAGTACTGCTCTAGTGCTCCTTTAAGCCTCTCTCCTTCTGTATTTACCTTTTCCCAGTCCCGGCCTTTCTTCTCATTACCTGTGTTCCAGTTCCTCGTTTGCTGTCTTTCTATTCCTGCTGTCTTGCTTCTATTACTTCTATTACTTTATATGTTTGTTACTTGCATTCTGACAAGTGTGCCCTGTGATTTCCTTCTTTTCCTATTAAGCACTCTTCCTTGCTAGCTTCATATCTATCGTGCTTGTGTTTAGTTCTACCCCCTTGCTGTTATGGCCTTGCGTGTCCCTGTTTGATTTCCAGGATCCATGTGCACAGCTGACAACCTAGGTGGTGTCTCTTGTTCACTGTGAGTATTGTGAGTTACATTTATAACATCACCATTGGTACCAGCTCCACAGACCCTGACTTTGCATGCATATCCTATATGTGGGTATTTGCAGTCAGTATCTGTAACATCAATTGTGGGTGAGGAACTTACTGAGCTTCAGTCTTACCGTGTGGAGCTCCCGAGTGCTTTACCCCACATTCCCTTTATTGCGAATGTTGTTGTGTGTGTATATGTATGTCTTGCACGTCAGTTCAGGTGTAGTTATTCTGAATGCTAAATCGCCTCATGAGTGCCTCTTCTTCCTGAGTCTTAGCCATCTTGTTCCTTTGTGCGGGCTTCCCCTTTGGGTCCCTTTTCTCCTCTGACTTCCTGTGTAATCCTGGGCAGTGCTGTACTCCTCGTTCTGCTTACGTTTTCTACCCAGACACCAATCCTTGCCCAAGTCCCTGACTGTGTCCCAGACAGTCCTGGACAGTCCCTGACACCCAGCATCTCAATTCCTGAAGAACAGAGTCCTCCCTGCATCTACTGTATCGTGGTCCTCTGACTTTGGTGAGCTGCTTGAGGTCCCCTTGTGGCTCCTGTACCTCTGGGTCCTCTTGAGGGTCTTCTCTTGCTTCAGTGGGCTCACCTGCTTGCGTGGGATCTGCTCTTGAACCTTGCTTGTCCCAACGTTTGCTTATTTTCATCTTCTGTGCCAGTTGCGGCTACCAAAGCTTGTTGGTGCTTCCGCCAGACACTGACATCCGACGTGGGACAGCTTGTGAACTGCTCCTGGTCTTCCTCTGTGTCGTCTGGTCCTCACAGCTGCAGCAATAAGGTCACCGTTGTCTCTTCGGAACCACCCAACATCGGTGGGCATTGTTTTTGTGTGCCGCTCGGTAACCCCTGAGTATCATAAACTCTGTCCTCTATGCTTGCAGGTTCTTCACTTCCAGAATCCACCTTTCGATTCCACCGGACTCCTTCGTAATCTTCTCCAAAGGCATCTTCTTCGAAGTCTCTCATTGTCATTTATGGCAGGTTCCGACGTCACTTCACCCCAATGCACCCGGCTTTCCTGGTGCAGGTAACCTCGTTCCTGTGGCATCCACAGGTAGCGTGACTCTCCAAACTTCTGTCTTCCAAAGGGTTTCTTTGGGGTCCTCGTGGAAGGGTCCTTCTTCTTTAAAACTGCAACAGCGACTTTTCCATTGACTCCCAATGGGCGCGCGGCTGTGTTTCCGCTCTGCAGAAGCCTCCGTGGGGTTCCTGGGTAACTTACGTTGGGTGGTTCCTTGTGTCCCCAGTTCCTCTGGGTCTTCTGGTCCAAGTCTCATTCTCCTTTGCAGTTCGCATTCCACTTTCTTAATATATGATTGTTCTCCCCTGGCGACCAATGTATATTTGTGTTACTTACCTGATTATTGCACAGTATTCTTGTGTATTGAGTTGATATCTCCGAGTAGGAGATATACCAATGTGTTCGTGATAGTGTGTGTAATAAATAAGACCTATTTTTATAAACCCTGTGTGGTTTCTTTTCATCTAGCCTACACTACAGATAAAAAATGGTAAAACAAGCTGCTTTACACCCCTTGACTAAGCCTGAAGGCTGCTCTCGACAGCGACCACTTAGAGAGCTTTCTAAGGTTGTGTAAGACCTCTTAAATCACTATAAAGGTTGTCTGGATTAGTGCAGGATGCTACGCTTACATAAGTATGCACATATGCTAAGCCAGACTCCTACACACAACATTGACAGAGTCGATACATTTTGCATAGGCAAAACCTATTGAATGTGTCCATGGTTGTTAGGCGCGTCCATGCATAAAGCACAAAATGACGGCGATGTGGCGCCCACAAGCATTTAATAGAAATACAGGGACAGATGCGCTGTTAAAGCAATCTCAACTCCCTACATCATATTGCGAATTGTCTCCGTTTTACGAGAATATCCCAAGTTGAACACTAGGGAGTGTAGCAATTTTACTTTAATTTTCACAGGTTTTTCTTTTCAGTGGAAGCAACGGCCAAGAAAAGGCAGCAGCGCATGGAAGTTATTTTCGGTCTGGGAGGGAGGAGTAATTCACAGGCCTTCCGCATGCTGCTGTTATTAATCTTTAATAAAACCGCACCTCGCTCCTCCCTGAACTCTCATCCTCCTCCCCGCACATAACTCACACAAGGCTTCCTGAGACCTGGCCAAGTCTGCTGGCTGCAGCCAGATATGATCTTTTATCATATACACTTGTTACCTGGCATCGTTCCACGATCCTCCCACCGAATATAGGCTCATTGTAACCTGTCAGCAGATTGTAAACAAGCATTGGCATAGCCAATAGGTATCGCCTTTGGGACCTTATAAGTTTTTATCCATGCAGCAGTTATTGCTGTTGTACCAATGATATTGTGCTGCATAACTAAATACTTATAAGGTCCCAAAGGCGAGACCTATTGGCTATGCCAATGCTTGTTGTCATAGCTATGGCTTTAGCATCAGAATCGATGTGCGGTGGGAATAGAGGTGGATGAGCCACTGAAGGCTCGTGCCTCAAGCCGTGCTCATCTCGAGGTCCTGTTGAACCTCGAGCCCATCCCACGCCAAGCTTTCATGTGGCTTCTGCTGGAGTTCCTCTATCCAGGAAGTGACGTTACAGTTAGAGCAGCTGACTGTGGAACCAGGTTCAAGTCTCAGCGTCGACTCGAACACCCTGTGATTCTGGACATAACACTGTATCTCCATGTGCCTCTTAATGCATGTGCTGTCGTGTAACGTAACCGGTGCTCATGAAAGGCGCTCCAACATCTTTACGCTATTTTTTTTAATGCACTAAGTGGCAAAATCAAAGGTTTAACACATGGAAAGGCAAATAGAGACCGAGTTACTGGCTGATCAGCGCAAATTTAAAACAGAAAGAATAAATCGCAGCATTCACCGCTTAAACTGTGTGATCTTAGGTAAATATTTAATTTCACCAAAACTTTTTTTCTCCCATTTTTGAGTATGAAAGCACTTTCAAATATTTGACTTCAGACTACCAGCTGTACAAACTATTACTTTCAACAGATACTTTTCAGCGCAGTGCTGTAATGTCAAAGAATCCACGTAAAAGAAATACACTTTTTTAGAGACTATCCTATTTTACGTGATGTTTGTTGTATAATTGTTAGCAATATTTTCAGGTTGTGCACGGGCTCTATGATTCGGGCTCTGGCTCGGCTCGCCCACCTCTAGTTAGTTACACCCATGTACCACCTGTGGAACGGTCTCTCGAAGCGCAGCGGCAGAAGTCTCTGCTTTCTAATGACTTCTCTATACGGCCGCAGGGCGGACAGCTTTACCGCAGAGAATGATTTGCCTCCCCGTCTGAGGTCCTTGGTCACAGCGCATCTTGGTCGGGCTGGCTGTGCTCGTACATACACCTGTGGTGCCATGAGTAGCGCCGCATGGCTCCGAGACCACCTCGCAGCGCTGCACAGACACCTCTTCCGCGGTTGCTTTGAAGCCTCAGTGGGCGACGTTGCGGGGTAGTCAGAGGAGCAGATAATTAGCGCCCCGGCCGCTCGCGAGGAATCAATTACAAGCGCTCGCCATGACGTATACTTTTCTCTTTTTCTGCCATCTCACTTGGAAGGCCTCGCCTGCTAAAAGGTTTCTTATCTTTACGGGGCCATACGTTTGGCCCCATAAATATAAGAAACCTTTTACTTCGGAAGGAAAGCAGGCGAGGCCGTCCAAGTGGGACGGCAGAAAAAGCAGAACGAAAACGTCACTACCAACTCTTTTCCAATGGCTGGCCACCGTTTAGCATAAACGGTGATGCCAGCCAATGGAAAAGAGGGGCGGGGCTTAATGCCCTTTACACAAAATACCCCAAATCATTAAATCTCGCCAGCGAGACTGCGCATGTGCGCAGCCTATGCCAGGCAAGACCTAATAAAGATTGTAGGCGTCGTCTGGCAGAGATAGGGGCCCGCCCCTCTCTCAATGAGTGAGTGTTTTTGAAGGTGTTGAGAAGACTACAGAGCCCAAAGCAGTGCTAAACCATGAATGTAAGACAGGAAATAGCGAGGTACAACAGATGTGGAAGAGTTAGAAAACTAACAAAGAGGAGATCTTCATGCTATTGGCCAAGAGCTGTAGATAGTCATACATGATTATTGTGCGTAGCATTATCAGTTGACATACATGTTCAGTGCCCATCTGCTGTATACAAACACTCACACGTCATACACACACACAACACGCTCACATCCTCTTTATAGTCTGTCTACTGTGAAGTTAAAATATTTTTTTTTTTAAAAGAGTACATGGTGAAGCCTGCCTTGGAAGGAGTCTGGCCACCGGAAGCAGCACTTAGGCTGGGCTCCACAGCAGCAAGACGACTGGAACCCAAGGAGGAAGACAGAGGCAAGGAGGTGGTGCTAACCAATAGGAAGCAAAACAAGCATTTGCAATGCAATCGGTCTCACCCTTGAGACCTTATATACTATTTAGCCATGCATCACAGTATCCTGGGTGCTGCCACATCTACTGTTCTTTAACATAGCACTGCATTGAGAAATACCTGCAGTTTTATGGCAGGCTGTCATTTCTGCCAGAACGGGGTATGAAGGCCATAAACGCAGGCAGGAGTGGGGTAGGATCTCCTGTAATCACAGGAAGCGCCTGTCTGTTTGCTGAAATGTTGGATCCCATTTAAAGTACTGGATGGGACGGAAGTCCGTTCACGTGCTGGGGCATGCTGGGTAGCAAATACTGGTGTGCGCGTATGCACAGTTGGGCCGATACTGAGAAGGCATCCCTGTGTGATGAGGAAAATGTGCCAGGATGGCAGAGACTATCAGCTGTGCTCACCGGGTGCATCATTCGCGAAAATGTACATCAGTATGTACCACTGTTGCCAACACAGTGAGGCTGGCTACACCCCGCCACGTGCAACAGAACACCCAGTAAATCTGCGGGAAGGCAGTCTGAGCCTGCAATGCAGAGGGCAACAAGAGGCACTTCCGGCATGTCCTTAGGTACTCAGATGAAGCTCCCAGGTACTCGGGTAGCAGCTGAAGTGCAGAGCTACCAACTCTCTGAGTGTTGAGATGGTTATAACAACTAGTTTTTATTCATCTATATTTTATTCTTTCTATCAGCGCACAGTGTCAGGTTGTTTCTTGCACGAGAGCCAACCTGTAATGCCCTGAAAACAACATACAAACAAGCATCACATGATGCGAAAAAAGGCTAGCGTATGTGCAGTGTAACTCACTACACGTCCTCCGCTACACCCCGCCCATCCAGATACCAGAGCCACAACTAAGAGAACCAAAAACGAGAATTTCCCCTAAAAACATCGACATTAATAAAAAGTAAACGTGTTGTTTTGCCTCTGCTCCACATTGTGTTGATTAGTACTGCAACTTCATTTGGATTTATACAGTGTTTACGACCCATGATGAGGCATTGTAGTGCTTCACATGTCGATCCCTGGTACCTGCAGGGCACCTAATGATGAGACACTGCGCCCCCTAACTCATGTGTCTCTGCGTGAGAATGGCACAGTGTGCTTCAGTGTACAGTGCTCTCAAGTTTTCAGAATTCGCAAGAGTGAAAGCTAATTAGCATGCTTGATGACATCATGGGAAGGAATGTCACAGAGATGTTGACATCAATAACACAGCAGTGGACATTAGTTAAATGATAAAACAATCACAACGAATACAACACTTAAAGAACACCACAAGAGCTCACTAAGGTGGGTAGAAGAATAGCTGACGGAAGCTGTGGAGCACAACTCAGATGGTAGTGTCATACACCAATCCATTTGTTAACCATTTAATGTGTCTTATTTCCCATATATTGTACCACCCTTGTCCTTCTTCCCTGTTCGTATACCTCCTGTGTCTGTGGAAGTGGCATCAGGGCGATGCCAAGGGATTCGAAAAACGATGTACTGTCGACAGCTGGGCATCAACAAACTGTACAATACACCTCCCACATACATTCCTCAGTGTAAACATCACACATTACTCAAACCATGCTTCGTCCTTACTCCCACACAACACCAACGCTCACTCACCCAGGCACTGAAAACACATTCTGAAAAGCATCCAATAAAAGCCCTTATCAACAAGCATCATACTTGTTAGTAAAAGTGCTTACTTAGAACTGCTGCTATTTAGTCCTGCTTTGGAACGCCTAAAAAAGTGTCTCTCACTGTTTTCAGTTGACCCCTCACTAAAAACCGAGATATGAGCCAATTATGCCGAAATCTGCCGACATAGCTGTTGAAAAGGGGAACTGCCCTGGCAAATCCGGGAAGCCTGGTCATCCTATGATATTACAATGCAGGATAGTGCCGGGGCAGCAGGCCGGCCACTCTCCTGCATCGTGACCCCGCACTTGACACCTATTAATGGTGTCTGTTCGCTGGAGGTGAACACCCCTTGTTTATACTGGGGTTGGAGGGTGGGGTGATTATAATGCGGGGAGAATAGTGCCGGGTCAGCAGTTCTGCCAACCTCCTTGCATTAGTTGCCCCCGCACAGGACACTTACCGGCACCCGGGTAAGTAAAGTGCCACGTCCAACTTCTCCCAATGCATCGCTCGAGTGTAGCACATAGAAACCTGGACGCTCCTTTAAAACACACAGAGTGATAACAATAATGGTCTCCCAGGCCGGTATGCCAGTGGAGGCAACATGTAGCTGCTACTATGTGGATAAAATAGGTGATGGAGGTGGGAGGCAGTCAATGGGATAAAAAGTGACGTGGGCGCCACCAATGGTAAGTAACGGTAAGTAATGGGTGGGCTCTAAGCCCTATTTAAGATTTCTTTTTAACTAAAAGAGAATTTTCAAGCACAGAACAAGTGTTGTGCAGGTGAACTGTAAAAATGGCAAGAGCTAGAGGTACTAATATTTAATGTACATTGGATTATTAGACAACTGCTCGTCTCAAAATTGGAAAGACATCGCCACCATGTGGTGGACTGTCATAAGAGCTCGGTTTGAGCAGTAAGTACCATGCCAAGCACCAGAAACCATCTGCTCAAATTAAGCACCGAGTCTGTGGCCTCTGGAGGGAACCTCAGATGAATGCTCATGCCAGCCTGAGGCCACGACTGCAACTTTAAAGAATGGACAAGCGCATTCACTGACACACAATCTCATGCTGTATGCACTGAGTGATCTAAAAGTAGGAAATATTGAAAGCACGTGCCTCGCTCTGTCGGCAGGCCAGCCTGCAAGCTGGCAAATCATTAAAGGCACTAGCATGAACTCATGGGCAGTGTATCCCTGTGGGACTAAACCCAGGCCTGTAAGGTCATCCAGCATGTCCTCCTACAGTACTACAGTGAGAGCATATAGGCCTGGGCGTAGTTCGCGAAGTAGCACTTCGCGAAGCTACGCAAAGTGAAGTTTGCACTACGCGAGCTACGCGTAGCACTTCGCGAACTGCGTAGTACCTTGTTCGCACTGTGCCAGATGTCGTTTTCAATGATTGCACAGTGCGGACAAGCAACCGGCACTGTGCAATCATAGAAAATGGCATCTTGCACAGTGCGAGCTGTAGTTTTCTGCTGCTCGAGTAGATTTTTACTCGAGCTTCAGCTTTCTCAACGCGAACTGGTAGTTTCTCATCGCGAGCGGTCGCGAGCATACGCGACCACTCGCAATGAGAAACCTGACCTCCTCGCATTGGGAATCTCGCCGGGAGGTTTATTTTCCATGCTCGCGATCGCCAACTTGAAGTTGCTGATCGCGAACAAGGAAAAAGTCTCGCCGGGATGTCATTTTGCTTGCTCGCGTTCGCCAACTTGACGTTGAGGACCGCGAGCAAGCAAAAAATGACCGCAGCACTACGCAACACTACGCTACGCGTGTTCGCACTGTGCTACGTGCAGTTCGCGTAGTGCGAAGTAGCGTGAACTTCGCAAACTACGCGAGCGTAGCATAGTGCTTCGCCCAGGCTTAATATAAAGGGAGGCAGAAGTGGAAAATATCTGACATTTACGGACTGCAAGAGTGACTGACATTATATTTCGTCCTTCCCACGCCAACCTCAACACAGAATTGTGCGATGGCCTGCACACAGTTGCAAGATAGGACTACTAATTTGCCAACAACCTTCGCTCACATATGAAACTGAGAGAACTTGATAGCACCTGTACAGATGCGACCAGAAAAAGGAGGCATGGGAGCAGATCATCCAGGGCTGCAGATCAGCAGTCCTGCATCGACTCGTCCTAAGGAAGCCGGGTATCTCATTGGATGAAATACTCCAGGGCTAGGCAGATGGGGTCTGGAATAAGAAAAGTGACAGTCAAGGACAAAGCGGAAGACTCTCAACTGCTCAAGATTGAGACATTAGATGCCATCAGCAATTGGCATGCTCCCAAGGCATGAGAAAACCCAGAGAGATGGGAAAAACAACAGGAAGCACTGTGGATATTTATCCGGTCTTTCTGCATGCAGCAAATGAGTGACCCGCATTAGGGAGCGCGTGCTCAAACTATGGCCAGCCCCATCACTTCACCTAAGTCTGCCATGTAGGGAAACACCAAGGTACCACAAGACCCTGATGCACCACTGACTGGGAGCTGCATATGGTCCCAAATAAAATCGACAAAGAGCAGCCCTACTGGAGCAGGTCGTACCCAGTGATGGACAGAGTAGCAGACAATGACCAGCGCCAATCAGGGATCAATAAAGACTTCTAACACATACCTTTGGGCCATAAACATACACCCAACTCACAAATCCCTGTTGCACTGTTTCTAGTTTGAGTTAAATCAGTGTTTTATAATACAGGCTCATTCCTAACACACTAAATACATAACTGAACCTGTAATCAACTCTCTTCTCTCTGGTCGATGGACCAAAAGTTGAGAAGTTGATGGTAATAATTAGAACTAGCTAACTATATTCTTCCAAATAATTCACAAACACGATGTAAAGTTAATAGTATTTATCGCAAAATGATGTGAAGTAAAATTCTCATCATGCACAGGTTACAAAGCAAACAAAAGATCAATCACAGAGAGAGTGAGAGAGAGAGAACAATTTTATATACAGTGTCAAACTCATATCAACTGAACAAATGCAAATGAAGTAGTGGATAGGTGAAGAGACAAAAGGTACAGAGACAAATACATTTGCAAGGGGTTATGCAAAGTATGGATCATTCAGCTAATACTAACCTAAAGTAATTCGGGAAATACCACCTGGCCACGGGGATAGTAGGGGTCCCCTGAGACAGATTCAAGGAACAAAGATTATCAGGATACTGGTTACAGGATAGGATCAGGAAACAGGTAGGCCTCAGCAAAACGCCAGACAGCGACAATCTCCCTCTAAGCTTCTTACAACCGCACCCACTCAGCCCCCTAGGGCACCTCAATTATACCCTAAAACCTATATGTCCAACCCACACTTGTTGTAACATTTACAAAAAACTCAGTCTCTCATTGGCTGATTTGGGGGGTGTTCTATCACACCACCATAGTCAAATTCGTATTTTCTTAACGCTCTTTGTCTTTCATATTCTACTTTACATTTGCCACTTCTGATGACTTCACATTTCCTTTGGTGAAATAACAAGTTACAAATCACTACACATTCTTTGTTCATTGCTATCATTTTCTGCTGAAGAAGTTTTATACATTTCCTCCCATTCTCATGGCCATCTTTCCATTACTTGGCAGACATTCAATGCTCTTCGAAGGACATCAGCCTTCTGCTTTCTCCTCTCTCTGTCAGAGCTTGATTTTCGGTTCATTTAATCGCATTTGTTTTCTTTTAACTCCCAAATTACATGGAAAGATGTAGGCCCATGCAAGCATCACTATGATGAAATAGATACAGACATTTATTAATTTTATGAATAAAATACTCACTGATTTACCACCCACCACTTGCACTATCCCAGGTTATATGTCTAGCAAAAGCATTAACGCTCAAAAGCGGCATTATTTTAATTTTACTTTTGAAGCAGAACGCCAATGCGGCCTAGTATTTAATGCATTAGTCTCCACATTAGTGCACGCATGCGCAAAGCATTTTCCTGTGTTTTTGTGTTTGTGCAGATTAATCCCACTGCCCACTGTTAGTAAATGTTACTAGGGAGTTAATCCGAGCAGGTTTTATTTTCTCAAAACTCTGCTCCATCAACAATAAAGTTAAAGATGTCATACCGATCTCGTTCGCAAGTGAAGGCCTGAGTCAAAAGAGAAGGCAACCAATTTCTAGAGTGAGAATGCATGGATTAACTATTACAACAGTTTGGCACTGGGGAATCTGTGAAGATAATGAGCAAAATCCAATATGATTGTCTGTGATCATGCCCAGAGATAATGCTCACAAAACTGCGATTCTTAGCGTATGGTTGTTTGGGCCCCTTGACACTGGGGGGCACGTTCCGCACACGTCATTCATGGAAAACATGTGCTCTATGAATTTGTTTTGTGACCACCATGGGATCAAGCACTCTGCTTAGCTACTTGACGACACTGGACTTAGACTAGATACACTTTACCCATTGGCTGCCAAGAAATTGATAAAATAATAAATACTTTTTCAACTTCTTCAACTGCCGAAGAAGTCTGAAAGCACTTGCTGCAAAATTGCATATATGCCCAAACGTGAAAATCACAGCCTTCTGTCATTGAATAGAAGCTTTTCATCTAAGACTGACAATCGAGCCTGAGCTTAGAAAACTTGAGGAATTGGGAGTCATCAAAATGTGTCATGACCTACACCATGGGTATCGCCGATGGTTGGCACCAGCACACAAAAGCATCCTGGTACCATTATGTCTATGTGCCAATATGAAACTACGAAACAAGACAATAAAACAAAAAAGACATCTCATGCTCACCATCAATGACCTTATCGCTGGAATTTGAAGTTTATCTCAATGACCAACTGATGCTGGAAGAAAGAAACCACTATACTGCTACTTTTTCGACCTACATTGGTCTCAAGCAACACTAGAAGCTACATTTTGGGATTTACTCAGGTTGGAGGTATTCCAAAATGCAATAAGACAAATAATAAATAGCCTTGAAGGAGTGTTGAATCTCATTGATGGCGCTCTAGTCTACACCTGCTTCATATCAGAGCACCATAAATGCATGAGAGCGACTTTGCACTGGCCATAGGACATGGAGTTGACATTGCTTAAGAACAAGGGTGGATTCCCAAAAACGCAGATGCAGTTTTATGGTTATATCTTCATCAGTGTAGGGCTGCAGAATGTTCCAGACATCTGAGATACAGCCCCTCCCTGACCAGCAACGGAAGTACGAAGTTTCCTTGGAATGGCAACATATTGTGGGAAATTTGTCCCGAACCTGGCAACTATCTCCGGACCTCAGAAGGAGCTGGTGAAATCGCCCATGCCGTGGCAGTGGAGCGGTGAAGAACAAAAAGTATTTTAATCCATGAAATGTGTCTTTCATAAGATCTTGATGGGCTACTTCAACCCAACTCAGTAATCAGAGCTCATTGTCGATGGGGTCATTCCGAAATTAGGCCAAAGGAAGGGGTGAGTCGAAGCACATTGTTTTAATTTTTATTTATTTATTCAGTGTTTTGTAGAGCGCAAACAAGATCCAGAGTTTGGGTGTCAGAGCGCTTTACAATTCAACAACCTTAAATATCAGCAGATATCCAATTCTTTCACGTCCAGAACATGTCTACGTATTCCACTTACAATGGCATATACTTATCCAGATACAAAACAAATATGATGAAGAATAATGGAAATCATTAGATTACATTCAATAATGTTGTGACGTAATGACATTTAAAATAAGATGACTCCTGAGTTCTACTATATCCAAACTGGTTATAGTATTGCTAGGCTAATCAAATATTTCTGTGGATTGGTCGAGGTACCTGTCCATAGACGGCATCAATGTTGGTGGATGAAGGGACTAACTGTATCCACCCTAGCTGAGGCTCGCCATTAGAGCTCCAACAATGATAGTAACTTGATTCGAGAGGTGATCAGTTTCTTGGTTCTGCGACTAGCAGGGCAGTCATCCTTTTCACAATAGTTTACTTGAACAGCTGAGTTTAAGGATCGTCGGGTTGACAGCACATTTCTATAAAATCTTAGTAGACATGTTGTTCGTTATGGTTGAAATGTACCCGTCAGAAAGGACTTTGTCTCCTTTTTGAATCGTGGAGCATAGGTGATTCTTCTGATATTCGGTGGGAGCGAATTCCAAATCCTTGGTACAGCTCCCGTGAACGCTCAATCATAAGTTCTTTTCTTATGGAAGAATGCTGGTTTCAGTAGAAAATCTTTGGATCCCCTGGAGGGTCTAATGCCTTTGGACAGTGTGATTTTATGGGCCTGGTAATGTGGAATTTTGTGTTGGATTGACGGGTGTGTAATACATGCAAATTTTAGCTCAATTCTTGCCTCGTATGGCAGCCAGTTGAGCGCTTTCAGATGTGGAGTGATGTGGTCGTATTTTGTTGTTACCGTTATAAGTCTAGTTGCTGCATTGAGACAAGCTTTTAGGGGAGCTGTTGAGATCTTAGGATGTCCTGATAGAGTTGCGCATCTATATTCAGTTCTTGATATGACCAGCACCTGGACTGCCATTTTCAGATCACCGGGATCAATGAATGGCTTCAGTTTTCTGAGGTAACTCAGATGAAAACTAGTGTGTTTTGCCATTGTGTTGATGTGGGCTCACATGTGAAATTCTTTATCCAGCGTGATACCAAGGGATTTAGTAGAATCAACTATAGTTGGGGCACAGTTTAGTGCCGTGATCCTCTTGGTCCATTCTTTAATCTTGGCTGAACTTTTAGGAGGGAGATCAGAAGGAATTCGTTTTTTTGTGAGTTGAGCTTAAGATGATTGTCAGCTAGCCATTCAACGGTTCTCTAGAGTGCTTGGTTCGTAGTGTTGATCTCTTCTGGTGATGATCTCTTCATATATAGCTGGGTGTCGTCTGCATACATGTGAAAGGAAATGTTAGCCTTATGCAAAACTTAATTTAATTGTTCGATGTACAGTTAAATAGTGAAGGGGATAGAGTTGATTCTTGTGGAACCCCTATTTGAATCAGAGATGGTGGGGATAGCTTATTGTCCACCAGGAATCTTTGCGATCTGTTCTCTAGGAAGGAATAGAACCATTTCAGGACTGTTCCCGATAAGCCCATCCTATTTTCCAGGCGTTCTAATAATTTGGGATGGTTTACTGTGTCAAATGCAGACGATAGGTCAAGAAGGATTAGGAGACAGGTTTTTATTACTGTCGAGGACCAGCAGAGCGTCATCTACTATGTGTAGGATTGCTGTTTCCGTACTGTGATTTGGTCTGAACCCTAATTGGCAGTCATTTAGTAGTTTATATTCAGTGATGTGTTGACTTAACTGATTGTGAACACATTTTTCTAGTACTTTGGCTAGTAGGGGAATGGTTGTTACTAGACGAAAGTTGTTTAGGTCCGATGGATTCTCCGTATGTTTCTTCAGGAGAGCTGAGCCCTCTCAAGCAAGGTGAGGAACTGCGATTTTCGATTGTGATCGTATCGACCCGCCATTTTGTGCTCTGCCGCCATCTTGTGTTGCCCTCACTCAGGCAGCACGACGATCGAAGTCTTTTTCTGCTTTTCCTGCAGCTTTGTGTCAAAATTAACCTTCTGCCTCTATTTGCAAAGCTGGTGTTAGGTTTGGCCGAGTACACTAATCCCTGTCTGTTTTTTCTAATCCCCGTCTCAACTATCTGTTGGTTCACACTATTCTCCTCTGACTTTATCTTATCGTCTGGCCTTCACTGTCCTCTGCTAGCATTCTCTCGTTTCACAACTGTCCTCCAATATACACAAACGTATCTCGCCACCTGCAAGTTAGTTGTGGATCTGTTAATGAATTAGTTTGAAAGAGGGGTGACAAAAACAGTTGAAGGAAAGGCTTCTTCGAGTCATCTGATAATTTGTTTTTAAACCTTTCCTATTGGTTCTGTCCTGTTTTCCAACTTTCCTTATTGGCTCTTTCTTATGTATTCTGGGTGTGTATTTGATTAATGTATATTTTACATATATGCTATAAAAGATTGTGCGCCACGGAGTGAAGTGGCAGTCTCCTGAGAACCTTCCTTGTGTACTTCTGGGACAACTGTACTAGCTGCAGCTAATAAATCTGATCTTTTACGCCGACAGAGTGTCCCCGTGTCTCTGTGTAGCTAAGCAGTAGAACTCAGGAGATTAAGGCGTGCCCTGCGCCGCCAGGTCCAAAAGGTTCTGGTTCTTCAACTGGCGCCCAACGTGGGGCGGCTTCAGTGGTACCGGTTCTGCCCGAAGGTCGTGAGGAACCCCGCAAGAAAATTCTGGAGGAATCGCGAGCCACATCAAGCGACCCCTGTATGTCGAAAGTGGTCCGAAGGACTTTTGCAGTGCGGTTACTCCTTCCTGACGGCTACTAACGACTGCTGCCCTGACTGCCGCCCTGCCTTGGCCCTTCCTTTGATGATGTATGGTAAGGCGAGACAATAGACAGGCCTCTGTTGGTGTGAGAAGACGTCCTTAGTTAAGTATTTTCGTGGGTCGCGCCCACAATTTTTGTCCTTTGTTTCTTGGTATCTCTGGTCCTTAGATTCGACTATTGCAATAGCCGAAGCCGAGGGTAAGTGCATTTGTGCTGCGTAAACTGAGTTTTACCCCCTTGAAGTTTGTGAACAGTCAGGTGAAATCACGAGATGCCTGGTCTGACTAAGTTTGGAAAACTTTGTTGCTTTGGTGGTAATAGGGATTCCCGACTTGAGGACTCTTGTCCGATTCCTTCGGTTGGAACTCCCACATATGAGCTCTATTCAAAACATGGTGTTGGTCCCATTGCCTTTAACGAGGCATGGACCCGATACACAAAGAAAGATGGTGTTTTAAAATGGCCAGAAAATGGTAGTTTCGACTCTGATGTGCTAGATAATTTGGAAGCAGTTCTATTCAAAAGAAAAGCCCGGATGGCAATGTTTGACTCTTTCCGCCTTTGGCGTAAGGAAGCCAAACAGAGAGAAATTAAGCGAGCAAAACGAGATAGGAAAGCACAGGGTATGACAATTATACAGGCTGCCCAACAATTCAAAGATGATGAAATTAATAATGCGATGGAAATTTCAGAAAGACAGCATCGTATGGCGATAGATAAATGCTATCCGGTGTTGCCTGTTTCCCCTTCCGATAATAAGAAAGATTTAGAAGAAGATCCCCTAATGTCCCATTTATTGAGGTTGCCTCCGCCCTATGTACAAGGTACTAATGCACCCCAGTTGTTACAGCCTGTTCAACTGCCAGTAGTACCTCCGCCTGTTCCGGCTCTTCCGCATTTTCCTCCTCCAATATTACCGCCTCTGCCAGTTTTGCCTTTAACTTCAACTTCTTTGCCCTCATCTTCCGATCTTCGATCTCCTTTGCCTTCTGCTCCTCCTGCAATGATCGGTTCTCCTTCCACTAGTTTGCCTAATACCTTGTCCCCTATTCTTATGTCTAATTCTCCGTCTGTGCGTAAGCGTCTCACAGACACCGTCACTGGTATTCTATCTCCTTTCTTTGAAGCTTTAAATGTGTCTCCGGCTTTTGCTCGAAGACAATCTCGCAGTCAGTTCCCAGATTTTGAAGAACGAGAAAGGTTGGACTCTCTCGCACGTAAATGGATCAAGAAAGGTCCTCAGTATAGTGTACCTGACATTATGCCTACTTTCTCACAATGGAATGCGCCTACGCAAAGATATGTTTTTAATGCAATGTGCGATACTCTCATTAAAGAATGGGAAGATGTGAATTCGAGTCCAATTCCACAAGGCCTGTTAGATGTTCAGGCTGATTTTGATAAAGGACTTGTTGTGGGTTCTAAGGTTGAGAAAGCTGTAAGGACACTTATTTCTTATAGATCCGTATTGTCCTCTCAGGCTTTCCTTGATTCCGATCCGTCGGTTAGACTGACATTGAAAAATTATCCCATGAAAGAGGTTCCTCCAATATGAAAGGAAGAGGTTGCAGCAGTAGGTAATATTCCAGCTATTCCTGCTCACTTCCAACGTATATGGGTACATGTTCCATGGAAACGATCTGAAGTTTTGGCTCTTAAGCAGACTCTACCGGATCCTCGTAAGAATCCTGCAGGTTATTACAAAGAATTATCACAGACAGTTGATGCTTGCATCATGAATCTAGCTGATATTGACATGTTGATGGGAAATGTAGCTCCACAGACAATATGGGCTAGGATTCGTAAAGAGAATCACGCCCAGGAATTAGGTGCTAACTGGGATATTATAACTGCCACAGATAGAGACCAAGTGGGTGGTGCAAAGCCTGACGCTTTGATTTCGGAACTCCCTGGTAGGATTATTACATTAATGAAAACGATGATGCCTGCATTGAGAGTTAACTGGGATATATTAGCAGCATGCAAACAGAAGAAAGACGAGAGTGTCTCTGATTTCTTCACTCATTTCGAGGAGACATTTAATGATCACAGTGGTTAAGATATGGCTACAGAGGGTGGTCAGCGATTATTTGTGGACAAATTTGTATTTAATTTGCTTCCCGAGTTGTCACACAAATTGAAAGATTCTGAAAGTTCATGGGCTGTTTCTTCTTCTGCCCAGATATTGGCTACTGCACAATATTATGAAAACAGAGATAAAGAAGAAAAAGAAAAGCAAGAGAAAAAGATGAAAGAACTAAAAACAAAGGTTCTTTTGCAACAAGCTTATCCTCCTCGCTATGTTCAGCCTCAGTTTCAGCAGCCTCCACAGTTTCAGAGGTTGTATCAAAAACCTGAGCCATATATTCCGCGACCTTTGTTAGGACCTAATCAATGTGCCTATTGTAGAGAAGAAGGTCATTTTAAAAATAGTTGTCAGGTTTTATTGCAGCGCAATGGAGCATCATCTGCTCCACGAGGTCGTGCTGGCCTCCAGTCAGCAAACAGAGGTAGGGGTCGAGGCATGTCAACCCAAGAACAACGTTCCCTTCTTCCTCCCAATTCTGTGAACTATTTTGATCAGCAAAATGTTAGGTCTACGCAATATTATAATGAAGATTGTTATGTTGAAAGCGAGAATGAAAATCTTCACACTAACTAGGACAGCCATAGACAAAGTAAGGGAGTTGTGTCGATTCCAGTAGATCAGAATGGACCCTATGTTAATGTTACTACAATGGGTGTTTCAGAGCCATTTCTCCTAGATACTGGTGCGACGAGAAGTTCTATCATTCATTCCAAACTCCCTGGGGCACCTTTGTCTGGCTTAACAAATGTATCTGTAGGATTTTCTGGCGCCCCTGTTCGTAACCCAGTTTCTTACCCTTTGCCTATTTCAATTGGCCCTTATGATTTGGAAGCTCCACTTCTCTTGACGAATGGTTGCGGTGAGAATCTGTTGGGCCTGGACTTATTGAAAAGAATGCATGCTACGATATATTGTTCTCCTTCTGGTGTACATCTTACTCTAGGACAAAAACTGATCTCTCCAATGTATTTGTCCAAAGATCAGTTTCCACCTGAATTGCTTTCTCTTCCAGCAACGCTTTGGGCCACGGGTCCGAACGATGTGGTTTGTCTTGAGATTCCACCATATGTTGTCACTCTTAAGCCTAATGTTGAATTGCCACGTATTCCGCAGTACAGAATTTCTACTGAAGGTGAAAAAGCGCTTTTGGAAATCATTCATGATTTGATTCAGAAGGGTGTGGTTGAGGAAACGAGAGGCAACATATGCAATAGTCCTATTCTTCCTGTTCTTAAACGCACTGATCCTTCTCAGCCTCCTGTATATCGTTTCGTAATTGATCTCCGGGAGGTAAACAAAATTGTTGTGCCGCAATTTCCCGTAGTACCAGATATCACTGCTTTGTTGACAATGATACCTTCTACAGCGACTTAGTTTTCTGTTATCGATCTAAAGAATGCCTTCTTTAGTATTCCCATTGCTGAAGAGAGTAGGGATATTTTTGGCTTCTCTCTTGTAGGCCGAAGCTTCCGGGTTAAGCGCGCACCTCAGGGCTATTGTGAAAGTCCCTCTATTTACAGTCAAGCTTTAAAATGTCATTTTGATGCTTTTCATTTGCCGTCTGGTGCTGCTCTTATCCAATATATGGATGACTTGTTGATTGCTGCTGATTCAGAAGATATTTGTAAAGATGTGACTGTTGCAATGTTACGCCATCTGTTTGATCTGAATCATAAGGTTTCACCTTCAAAATTACAATACGTTCGTAGAGAGGTTACCTATTTGGGTCATCTCCTATCAAAGGAGGGACGACGATTAACCCCAGAACGAATTCGGGCGATTGCGCAAATGTCTGTGCCGTCCGCACAAAGGGAGGTACGTGCCTTTCTGGGTATTACTTCTTATTGTAGGCAGTGGATCCCTAACTTCTCTCTGTTGGCCAAGCCTTTGTTGGCACTCACTTTGAAAGATACGCCTCAGCCCATTCCATGGACTGACGAATGCCAGAGGAGTTTTATTGACTTACGTACTGCTCTATGTTCCGCTCCTGTATTGGGTACTCCCGATTACAGTAAGCCCTTCACGCTCTACGTTTATGAAAAAGAAGGTTGTGCATTGTCAGTTTTAACGCAGCGATTTGGAGACAAACAGCGACCATGTGCATATTTTTCGGCTACGTTAGACCCAGTAGCTAAAGCATTGCCTAGTTGTCTCAAAGCAACAGCAGCAGCAGCGATTTCTATTCGACAGTCTGCTGGAATAGTGTTAGATAACACACTTATTGTTATGGTGCCGCATGCAGTTGATACCTTACTAAACCGAACAAAAACGCAGCATCTTACGAGTGCTCGTTTGTCTGGATATGAGTTGACACTTTTGGCTAGTCACGTACACATCAAACGATGTAATACCTTAAATCCAGCTACTTTGTTGCCTCTTCCAGTGGACAAAGATGACCAAGAACAACATGATTGTTTCCTCCGTACCGAGGAAGAGACAAAAGGAAGAATTGATCTGAAAGATACGCCGCTAGAGAATCCGGATGGAATTCTATGGGTGGATGGCTCTTGTTTCAAGCTTCCTAATGGAGATACAGTTTCAGCCTATGCTGTTACTACTTTACATACAGTTGTGGAAACCGCACGTATTAGACACAATTCAGCTCAAGCAGCAGAATTGATAGCTTTAATAAGAGCATGTGTGTTGTCAAAAGGAAAGAGAGTAAACGTGTATACCGACAGTCAGTATGCCTTTGGTGTAGCGTTTAATTTTAGGCGTCTTTGGAAGGAAAGGGGTTTCTTCACTTCTCATGGCACTAAAATACAACATGGCCAATTAGTGACTGATCTTCTTGAGTCACTTTCTTTGCCTGCCCAAATAGCAATTGTGAAGTGTAGTGCGCACAAAAAGATTACAGATGATGTTGGTCGAGGAAATGCATTTGCAGATGAAGTAGCAAAAAAGACAGCGAGAGACGCAACAAGTCGAATGTATGTGGTGGGTCCTGCAAATTGGGTTAGAGAGAGAGGAATGTATGAGGATACAGTGGAAAGTGTAAGAGCGATTCAGAAAGAGGCTACAGAGAAAGAGTTGAGCAACTGGAAAGAAAGTACAGGAATGTAGGATGAGATGGGTTGTTGGGTGGAATTGTCTGAGCACCAACGTTGGCTGTTACCAGATGCCTATGTACTTCCAGTAGTCACTATGGCGCATGGTCCAGCTCACCTAAGTGCAAAAGGTATATGCAAGCTTCTAGCTCCAGTGTGGCAAAATGAAGGAATCCCGAAGTGTGCAGACAATGTAGTGAAACATTGTATTGTTTGTTTGATGTACAATCCGGGAAAGGGAACCCCAACTCCAGCAGGTCACTTTGCTCCTCCGACATATCCATTTGAGGTGTTGCAGATCGATTATATTCATATGGAGCGATGCAACAACCTCAAATATGTTCTGGTGGTAGTATGCGCCTTTTCAAGATGGATAGAAGCATACCCTCTAAAAGACAACACAGCCTTATCCACAGCTAAAGTTCTACTAAAAGAATTTTTCCCCAGGTTTGGTTTGCCGCGCATTGTCTGGAGTGACAATGGGAGCGAATTTGTGGGCCGAGTCATGCAAAAAGTTTGTGCAGGTCTTGGTATCAAGCAAAAGTTTCATGCGGCAAATCATCCACAGTCAGCGGGTTTAGTAGAATGCTACAACGGAACCTTAAAGTTAAAACTAGCAAAAGTTCAGGCTAGTACAGGACTCAATTGGCCCGATGCTTTGCCATTAGCTCTTCTGTCCACCAGAACTGCAGTACACTCTCGTTTGGGACTTAGCCCTTACGAAGTGGTTTTTGGACGCCCGTCTAACGTATGGGGAGTCCCTCGCCCTAAGAAATACTCAGACATACCATATCCAATGTTAACTGACTACTTGCATGACCTTACGACTAAATTGCGTGTTCTCCATCAACAGGTTCAGAGTGCTTTGCCGGAGGTTTCCACAGACCCAGGTCATTCCATCCGACCAGGTGATTGGGTCTGTACCAAGAATTTCCAAAGGACGAAAAATTTGGAGCCCAGGTGGAAGAAGCCTCGGTTGGTACTTTTAACCACGAGAACAGCAGTCAAAGTCGGTGTGCATTGTAAGAAAGTACCTTTGCCTCTACCCTTCGATCAATGGGTTCGTAGGGGTGTTGGTGACTCAGAAAGTGAAAAAGTTCCACGATTCGTACCTTTCAGTGATGCACACCTGAATGGAACATTGTCTGAGAAAGAGGACGACGACTTTCTTCAGGAAGCAATACCATCACATCGTCGCTTGAATATGACCAATCCACGAACATTGTTCCAAGATCAAACTACACCTGATAAAGAACATTATAATTTAAGACCCAGACCAAAGAACTCTTAAGATTTCTCTCTCCTATGTAGTATTCTGTCCCGGTTGCAAGGTCACGGTAGGAGTCTTAGTTGCGACCTGAGTAGTGGCAATAGGCCTGCAGGACTTGCAGTGTCATAGGACGGCAGACAATCGTGATTAAGTGATTGAGGAAGATTGCCGTGAGCATCCACTTAGAAAGATGGAAACTACATTAGGCAAAAGAGAAAGTAAAGATAAAATGAATCAGTGTAAATCAATGTATAGTCGTTGTGGTATTGCTTTATGTATTATTATATTATTATGTATTCTTTTGGCATGTATAAATTGGATTGTTATTACCCTGCAGCAAAAAGTTGTCTCTCCTTCTACCTCTTCGTCTTCTTCTACTATCTCTCCATACCTATTTCATACCCTTCCTCAACATGAACTCATTAGAAGAACTGAATATTACAACAATTCCTTTGTCCAGTTGTTACATCAACATCAATTAGTGATCAATACAACTGACTGTTGGGTGTGTGGACTCATGCCACATACCGTAGAAAAAGGAATGCCGTATTTAGTTCTCCCGTTTTCTTATGAGGGTTCTGCTTGGGCTTATTTTGTCATCTTCTCCAATGCCTTTCAAAGCAAATTTAGACGATCCGTTAGTTCACGTACTAGTGATCCGGATTTTAGTCATAGTTCATTGATAAAGGGAATGGTAGCTATGGCTAAAATCATGGAAAATAGTAAGATCTCCATTGACGAAAGAAAAGCGTACACTAACTGGAACGTCACCCAATATGTCACTAGCCTTAGTGATAAAGTTAAAAAAGGAAAGTCTTCACCGATTTGGACTATACCACATCAGGGCAATTTCTGTTTACAGATAAATGGTCAGTCTGCTGACACTATACAAAGAAATAGCTGTTCCCACACATATGTCTATTCCTCTCAAGACACGCCTCCTCTAGTGCCGTCTCAAGGCACATATTTCATTTGTTATAATAGGGCTTACACATGGTTGCCAACGGGTTTCTCCGGTACTTGCTATATAGCTTTCCTTCTTCCCCCTACATACACCACTTCTGCAAATCATCATCGAAACAGATATGGCAGAGGGATTATTAATTCCAAGGACACAACAGGACAAGAAGGAGGAGATTTCCTCAAAGGATTTCTTCCTTTTTGGGGTCCAATGGCCAACAGCAGAAATATAAGGCAATTGGTTTGTGTCGTAGAAACCACCATAGACATCACTGTAGGAGCCTTAAGTAATATCACGGCAGAACTACAGGCAGATCGGCTCATGACTTTACAAAACCGAGTTGCCTTAGACTTTGTTCTTGCAGACCGTGGTGGAGTATGCAAATTGATCGGGTCAAGTTGCTGTATTTTCATACCAAATGACGCTCCGACAGTATACCAAGCTATCTCTAAGTTACACATGATCTCTGAGTCGATTCATCAGGACGAAGGAGATTGGTCATTATTGGAGTGGTTTTGGGGACTACTGTCCAAATGGGGTTGGAAAATATTGACGTTCCTTGGAGTAGTTTTAGCCATCATATTCTCTTGTTGCCTTTGTATGCACTGTGGCCCCGCCATCTGCGACCTCTGTGCCACTATGTGCATCCCTAAACCCAAGTCACAAAGAACAGAATATCAGAATGATGCTACAGCAACAGCTCGATGACCTTATGGCCATCGACATTGACTCAGATTAATATGAGCCTGAGTATCTTGCCTGAGTTCTGGCAAAAGGAGGGTCTGAGGAACTTCGATTTTCGATTGGGATCGTATCGACCCGCCATTTTGTGCTCCGCCGCCATCTTGTGTTGCCCTCACTCAGGCAGCACGACGATCAAAGTCTTTTTCTGCTTTTTCTGCAGTTTTGTGTCAAAATTAACCTTCTGCCTCTATTTGCAAAGCTGGTGTTAGGTTTGGCTGAGTACACTAATTCCTGTCTGGTTTTTCTAATCCCTGTCTCAACTATCTGTTGGTTCACACTATTCTCCTCTGACTTTATCTTATCGTCTGGCCTTCACTGTCCTCTGCTAGCATTTTCTCGTTTCACAACTGTCCTCCAATATACACAAACGTATCTCGCCACCTGCAAGTTAGTTGTGGATCTGTTAATGAATTAGTTTGAAGGAGGGGTGACAAACACAGTTGAAGGAAAGGCTTCTTCGAGTCATCTGATACTTTGTTTTTAAACCTTTCCTATTGGTCCTGTCCTGTTTTCCAACTTTCCTTATTGGCTCTTTCTTATGTATTCTGGGTGTGTATTTGGTTAATGTATATTTTACATATATGCTATAAAAGATTGTGCGCCACGGAGTGAAGTGGCAGTCTCCTGAGAACCTACCTTGTGTAGTTCTGGGACAACTGTACTAGCTGCAGCTAATACATCTGATCTTTTACGCCGACAGAGTGTCCCCGTGTCTCTGTGTAGCTAAGCAGGAGAACCCAGGAGATTAAGGCGTACCCTGCGCCGCCAGGTCCAAAAGGTTCTGGTTCGTCAAAGGGGCAGTGATATTTACAAATTGAGAAAGAGGCATTAATCACCATTTGGGGTTTCACCTATTTTCATTGTTTTATCTGTAAGGGCACTACTTCAAAGCTGTCACAGACACAACCCCCTACTACCACTGTTTGGTGGAGCTGTGCCAAGCCCACTCACATGGATTGAAAAACACTACATTTACAAAACTATCAGGTCTCTGTGTTATATAGGCCTGGGTGCAATAACCTGGTAGATAATGTTGTCACAGTCACCTGCTTGGATACCACTGGCAGACCTGATGCCAGCACTAAAGCTGAAGGACATACCAAGCTCATAGCACTGAAGGCACTCTCACTAGAAGACATTAAAAAAAATACTCGACAAATACATTTGTGCATATAGCGAAGGTGGCAGCTGAATCAAATTCAAAGACAAGGACAAAACAAGCCAACTAAACCCTTTAACACTGTAGAAATTCCAGAATGAACTCAGAATCACAGTAGGTTGTGTAGTATTTTGAGGGTTCCGTCTTGTAAGTTCCTTATCAATTCAGCACCAAGTGATGCACAAGGCGTATCAAGGGCACCAAGATGTAGTGAAAACCAAAGCCAGGCTAAGAGAGAAGATCTGGTTTCAAGGGTATGGATGTCCTGGTCAACCGGGTGGTGAGTGAGAGAAAGCTGTTGGTGTCAAGTTGCAGGAGATTCAGACACCCGGCTGCCTTCATCACCAATGAAGGCAGCATTGGACCCTGACAGGAACTCAGAGCAGGCTTTGTAAGACTCCCTGATGGGAGGTACCTAATAGTTTTGACTGATGCTTAACACCAAATTTCCTATCGTGGAAGCTGAATCTCAACTGCGAACAAAACTAGAAAAGACTGCCAACAAACACTGCAAGACTACAACCCTCTATTCCAAAAAGCAAATTCCAATAACATGTCCAGACTTTTGGAATACATCAGAAAATAAGCGCCTCGTGACTCCAAACTCATAGTTAATGTGAAGTTTGCGTAAAACCAACATGCCTAGCGTTGCACTGGGACCTATAACATATCTCCATACACCACACTGCATGGGTTGCCGCACTCCTGCAACAGTGTTGCTTGGATGGCCGCTAAAGATACAATATCATTGCCATCAACCTGATTCTCGGCGCCTCCTGAAAACCATCTTAGCCAATAGAGACGACAGAGGAACAATGAGGTAGCCTTCGAGCAAGGAGTGCCCCACAGAGTCACGTACAACCTGGGGCTATCTAGAAATGGTCATCATGCAGGGAAGTTCAAGATGGCATATGAGCACGAGCCATGGACTGTAACCAGCTGGATGGGAACAGTTGTCACGGCTCAGTGAGGTATCGAGCTGGTGACCTGCAATCTGTATTTCTTCACAAAATGGAGGCCGCTGAAAAATGTGGCTGTTAAAAGGGCAAGCCGCAGCACCAGAGCAGGAAGCAGATGAATGGGTTGAAAAGTCTCGCTCCAAACGACAATCTGCCTACCCAGATATATGTAAATGGCCCAGAGTGATCACCAGTGGCTGAGATTAATTCAAGCATTCCTTCCGTCACTTTGTTATTTTTGCAAAACACGCATGCGTGCAGTGACCCAAGATAAGATAACGGCACTTCTCTGGTCACTCGTCCACAACATCACAACACTTCCTACTTGGGCCCCTCCGCAATGTCAACACTCTTACAAACAAGCACTAAACCTGGTGTAGCGTGCTACCCAGCCGCTAAGGTGCTTCAGGTCTAGTCAGGGATATGATGCGCTACATATAGACAAGTAACAATATAAAGCAGAGAATCACCATGATAGAGGTGCACTGTGTAAGATTTTCCTAGATGTCTCAGGACTAGTAAACTAGTAGTCAAGAAAGCCGACAAATGAGGAGCATTGTGCCAATCTCCAAATCCCCCAGTTTGGAAAGCTATGCACATTGTTGGTCAGAAAATGGCGTCTCCCTTGAGCTTTGTCCAGTATTACTGATTGATAAAATAAAGCAATAGACAACACGTTTGCAGCAGAAACTTTTGGTTTTACGGTTTAAGACAGTAGTGAGGAGGGTTTTATGAGTATCTGTACACATACTGACACTTTACAAAGCAGTATGCAGCAAAATCTGAAACTCACAGGACCGTAATGCGTATTCGTGTATTCCTTTAAACAAGGCAAACATATCAGTGCCTTCTGGAATCCAAATCAGTGGGGCTTGTGAGAGCTTTGTGCATGTCTCAGTTGTGCAAGGGTCTTCAAAACATTCTATTGCCACGCCTCTCTTCGTGTAAAAAATAAATAATCGGGCACCGTAGAATGACACATATTTTCTCACAATTCTTTTATAAAATTAGCGGCCCCGAACATATTTAACAAGTCAAACATTGCAGTTATGTTATCCCCTTTAAAAATGCAATCAAATACGTGTTTGCCAATATTCCATTGGCAGAACAGCCTCCTTAGAAGAGTAAAAGCATCCCGGTGTGGTCTTTTATCTGAAATTTGGGGGAGGGGGGGGGGGTGGACTTTGAGAGTTATTTGGGGTACCCCCTTCGATACCTACTCGCAGCCAGGACATTCGTATCAGGAGGTGGTAACTGCCACTCAGTTTTGCTTTGCTTAAGACACATCAGTTTATTCAACATGGTGGTGTCTGTTCCCAGAGCTGTAATAAATGCTCCTCTTAGCCAGATCCTGGCACTCCCCTGAGTCCATTCAAGGTCCCCCAGGAGGCTCGCCCCCAGTTCGAATACCTCTGCATCAGTGGGATTGATGCCTGGTGCCAGTCACTGCAGACGTGGTATCAGTGCCACCCTGATCAAGATGAGTTAGTGAGTGACACAACCACTGCTGACATCAGTGCGCGCTGATAGGTGGAGGAGACTAAAGCTCCAGCCACTCAAGAAGCACAAGCTGGAGGTGCAGCTCTTATGAAGGAAGCGCCACAATCCACAAGGGAGTCGTTACTCTCCAAGCCGCCATTGTGTTCCAAGTGGGTAACACCTACAGAAGCACTGTGGTCAATAACTAAGACACACAGACTGGCCAAGGTCAAGAAATCGCGGGGTAAAATCTGAAATCTGATGCTCTTGTCTGAACTTTTGACAAAAAATGTGCTTTTAATTTATCTTTTATTTTCTCTTCTCTTTTCTTCTCTTGTCTTGTCTTCTCTTCTCTTGTCTTCATTTGGAATCCACGACTCCCGAACCTTTGAAGAACTGGTTTCTTTGATCAGCAGCCAAATGAAACGTTAGACCACCCGGGAAATTTTCACACAAGGTGGTGCGAGCCACATGTAACCACAGAAGGGGGTATTTATACATTAGAGACACACCTGTTTCTTTCTCATCTTCCTTCAAAGAACAAAAATCCACTCTTTCATTAGAAAAATGCTTCTAATTTCAAAGAGGAGACTCTGAGCAGGAAGTTTACAGATACACACTTTCATTTTAGCATCAGTGTATTATTCACCCCCCCCCTCCACCCCTGTCAGTCCATCTAGCAAACCACACACCCAGAGGGCTATACTCGGATAGTGTCAACTGCAGAATTCTCATGAAACTTTGTTGATATAGCAGCACTGCACAACAATTGTGAATGAAAAAATATATGTAAAGCGCCATACAAATATAGGAGAATATTGCCAGGAAGTGCATCTTCTCTCGCTTAGTGTCAATGCCTGTTTTATGCATCTCATCAAACAATGGGGGATGGGGCAATAGCTTCTTTTCATAAGGCATGTAATGTGATTTTTCTTGCGGAGACTCGCATAGTTTTGTACAATGGGGAAGTTTTGACTGGGACTTTCGGTTTCATGCCCCCAGTTTGGGAAAATAATTACTAGGCAACATCTGAGAAGGGACATGCACACTATGTTTTGTTTACAAATCTTGTTAATCAACGGAACGTGCAGCCAGTCCCATAAAATTGTTAACGGTACCCTTCTGGAGACAAGTCTGATATATAAATCACTTCTTGCAGTAATGTGAAGAGTGTCTTAAAATGTACAAAGGCGCTTTTTTTTAGTCTGAAAAGTCTTACTGACAAACAATATAGGTTCTATGGCTATTCCAATTGCTATTAAGAGGGGGCATGAAAGTGGTAACCCCCCTGGCTGCGATTCGGAAGGCAGGGCATTATTGCTTTGTGTGGCCTCAGTTGCGATTGAGTACCATTGAAAAGTTACTAGCAATGGATTTGCAAAGGGGCAGCTCATGCACGTCAATTCACAGGGGTAGCGGAAGTGACATTACACGCCCTTTGACCTTTACTTTCACTCACACACACATGCTTACATATACATTCACACTTACACACACATTCACACTTACACACACACTCTCACATATACACACTGTCACCCGCAAGCGCGCACACAACATACATGTAAAAGCATTTTTTACCTACCTCAGCTGCCAGAGAGATTCATATTTTAGCTAATTGAACTCCGTTTTCATAACACTAATAGTGAAAAATATGATATATATATAACTATATATGTATATATATATATATATATATATATTACCTACTGGCGGTCGCCAGTAGGTAGTTATAGTTAGGACCACGTTTCCATAGGAAATCCGCAACATTCTATTTTGAATAACTTTGGCGCCGGTCGACGAATCCTCGCGAATTTTTCAAAATAGGTGGGGCGCTACGCTCCGCTCCTTCCCTGAAAGTCTCGGGGGGATTCGTCAAGCGGGGGCTGAGATAAAAGGGGGGTCCCAAAACGCGTTTTTCCCAAGCATTTTTCCATAGGACCTTTAGACAGGGCTACAGCCCGAACGGCTGAACAGAATTACTAGAAATTTGGCAGAGAGGTAGTCCTCAGGTCAAGGAAGTGCCTTTTGTAGGTTTGGTGTAAATCTGTTCAGTAGATTCTGAGAAAATAGCCTTTAAATCAATATATATATCTGAGCCAGCTTACGGTGCGCTTACGGTACGCTTACCGTACGCGTACGGTGGCGTGCGCGCGCGCGATTCTGATTGGCTCTTAGATCTTAGTAAACATTCGAATCGGCCGAAACCAGGAAGCGGCGGCCGCCATTTTCTCTCTCGCACTGAGAGTGATGTTTAAAATATAAAGCACAAAAACATGTAAAGGGGCTGTTTAGACAGCTCCCACACACATAGCAATGTTGAGGGAGTCCCCTAAGATCCCCCAAGGCCAAAAACGGAATTTTTATTTTTTCGCTAAGCTCGCCGATTATGCTTACCGTACGCGTACGGTTAAAAATTATTAAAAAAAATAAAATTATCCACACTCTCCCCACCCCGTGTGCAATTGGTGCCCGAAGGGCACCGATTGTGCATGGCTTATTAAATATGAGTTAAACTAAAATATTTAAAAAAAAAATAATAAAAAAAAAAAATATCCACACTCTCTCCACCCCGTGTGCAAATGGTGCCCGAAGGGCACCATTTGTGCATGGCTTATAACATATACGAAAAATTAAAATATTACCTTTCAAAACGAAGTGCATCATATGTCCTCCATGTGCGCACGGTGCGCGAAGCGCATCGTGCGTACATGGCCCATCTAGCGTAACGTGGGCACGCGGTGCGCGTAGCGCACCGCGTGCCCACCGTGCGTGCACGGCTCTAACTGCGTAAAGTGGGCGCGCGGTGCGCGAAGCGCACCGCGTGCTCACTGTGCGCGCACGGTGCGCGTAGCGCACCGTGCGCGCACGGAACGAACTGCGTTAAGTGGGCGCGCACGCCACGAATGGCGTAAAGTAACTTAGCATTTAAAAAACCATACAAATTCACTGAAAAAACCATAGGTTTCACACACGTTATAGTTAGGAATTAGCATTTAAAAAACCTTGCAAATTCACTGAAAAAACCATAGGTTTCACACATGTTATAGTTAGCGGAAATTTTACTGATAAAAAACAATGAAATTCCCCCGTTATAGTTAGTGCAGGCAACTATAACTCACGCGACCGCAATCTTCTGCTGATGACATATGTGTCTTTATGAAAAAAAAATATTTGTAATATATGTATAGCTAAAAATGTATGGAAGAAGACATGGGCAAATAAGTGTCTAAATACAGTATTAGCATCAGCAGAGGATTGCGGTCGCGTGAGTTATAGTTGCCTGCACTAACTATAACGGGGGGATTTCATTGGTTTTTTATCAGTAAAATTTCCGCTAACTATAACGTGTGAAACCTATGGTTTTTTCAGTGAATATATATATATATATACTATACTATACTATATATACTATACTGTTCCCAGAATTCATTCTGATTGTATACTCACCTGAGTGTGATTGAACCAAAATAAAATGAGGGAGAATCAATGGATGCCTGAAGTGAGCAGTCAATTTGGTAGCAGATACACCTCTGATGAAGGGCGCATGACTGAAACGCGTTAGGTCTCTGCTAACGCTGAGTGACCTGGCCTCTTCCTTGACCTGATATAAGCTGGATGTAGAGTGCGCCCCGAGCTGTGAGCACAGTGTGAACTTGGATGTAAAATGGCCTGCTCGGCCGGGGGGCGCACCGCCGCGGACTCATGCGGTCCCGCTGCTGGTGTCATTATCAGCGATGCGGGTCTATCTGGCATATGGCTGAATGGAGGACGAGTTGAAAGGGTAACCCGTGATTTAAAAGACATTTTTACCGAAATTGACTGCGTCCAGGTGATTATGCAGGACTTCTGTTCCCAGAATTCATTCTGATTGTATACTCACCTGAGTGTGATTGAACCAAAATAAAATGAGGGAGAATCAATGGATGCCTGAAGTGAGCAGTCAATTTGGTAGCAGATATACCTCTGATGAAGGGCGCATGCCTGAAACGCGTTAGGTCTCTGCTAACACTGAGTGATCTGGCCTCTTCCTTGACCTGATACAAGCTGGATGTAGAGTGCGCCCCGAGCTGTGAGCACAGTGTGAACTTGGATACTATACTATTAGTGTAATAACAACATTGACAGAATACAAACAGAGTGCAGCCCCAAGTGATGTCCATAAGGAAGAACTGCCACTGTGTCCCTGGCACTTATTGTGCCACCTCTGAGGCCAGGGGTAGCAAGGGGCAAGCCAGGGGTCGCTGCTGTGACACCTGGTGACCTGTAAATGACGTTGTGGGGCAGCTGTCTCCGTTGGACAGCTTCCCTTTTGGAATCATGTCGGGCGGCCTCAAGGGGAGAAGACAGTGGTCCACTGACCACTTCTAGCTTTGCCTTAATCTACCCAACATTAATTTAAGCTACATATGTCCCTTTAATGAATAAGGACTGCTTTAAAAAATATTTTCCATTTGGGAAGGTAAATGTAGGGGTGGAGGCCTGCTGTACCTTCTGGGCCACCATCCCTGCATTCATAGGCAATCACAGGGGTTGCACATTACAACCTACTTAATTAGTAAACGAAACACAGTGATCCAGCACATCACATAGTCAGTTCAAAAAACAGTAATGCAAGACAGAATATGTCAGTCCATTCAGCAGGTCTGGTTTCAAATTTTCTTTATTGAATTCTTCTTTAAAATCAGCGTAGCCTACTTAATTAGTATTCATTAAGCAGGTCGTTTTGCAAACCTTTCTAAATGGGCATTTTGAGATACAAACTTTTAGTGCCCAGATTAGATTGAAAAATGACAGGCAGGTTGCAAAAAGTCGTGCCCAATTTGCAACAGCTAGTTGCGACCTGCCTCTACGTACATCAGACCCAGCCCGTGAAATGATGCCTCATTATTTGAAAATGCACAATGCAAAGGTGTTCATAGTGCCCGGAAATTTACAACAAACGGGGTGGGGTTTGCGGTGAAAAGAAATGTACCTTTTGGAACGATCACAATATTTTTCTACAGCTACATTGCACTCAAGTTCACAAGCAAATCAGTGGCCTGAAGGCATTGCCACAAAGCAACCTTTTGTTTGAAGTTTGAAAAAAAGATTTCATTTCGAGCAATCCTGGCATTCAGGCTTTTTTTTTTAAGTACTGCTCATTTTGACAGTTAAAGACATTCAGGTACATATAAATAAGGCAAATATTTGCTTGGTGGCAGTACCTAAAATCTTTTAAGTGGTCATTTGTGATGGCTTACATTATTATAATGATATAGACATGTGATATATATGTATGCAGCTACGCCTCTTACATTGACAGGACTCGAAACACTATGGACCTCATTGCGATGTCATGTGGAAACTTTCCCCTGACATGTCTCGGTTTTCGGAACTGACCGACTCGCCGTCGGCAGTTCCGCACGACTGATTACGATGCGACCGAACACTGTTCAGTCGGAGTTCCATTGTTTCCTGTGGGAGCCCGTGTTCCGACCGACAACCGGCCGTAACACAGGCTCCTACCGGGAAATGGGGTGTTTGCAGAAAACCCTGCGCCCTGTATCACAGGCACCCCACAGTGCCTGCGATACAGGACAGGGTTTTACAGGGGGTTCCCTGGGGTACCCCCTTGGCCATCAACTGGAGGTCTCTGGCCTAGGGGCCTTGCCAGGGGCCCCCAAAGTCACTTTTCGACAGCCTTTTCATGTCAGACAGACCCACTCGGAAATGCTGTCGGAGGCCTTCCGCTGTCTGGAAGAATCTGACTGTCGGTCGGAGTCTTTCCACCCGTCATTGTAATGAGGCCCCATATTTTACCATAACCAAGGAAACCAGAGACATGCTCTAATTGTGTTTTGTTGCTTGCCTATGCTCAAATTTGAAGCAAAAAGTCTTAAAAGCTAGAACTATGCACTAAATAGTAGTGTCATGATGGATAAAGAGTGTGTGAATGCAAAGAGCCTATGTGGCAAGTGTGTTGCTGTTGTGCCTCTATTTCAGAGACTGCACAAACCATATCACTGAAAGATTTTCGCTTCACCTACATCCTTATGTAAGAGAAGTGTGAGAAAAGATGCAGTTGTGCACGCAGATACCTGCCAATTTTGGATTAGTCTGTATTATAGAGCAGGGCCATTCCTAGGAATTTTGGGACCCTGGGAACAAAAAGGGGATGTGTGAGGCCCCCCTAATTTGTATACAGTGTGAAATCACAGAAAATGACATCATAGGAATTGCTATCAATTGTCTATTGTGGAACGACTTACCAAAAAACAACTTTCTTGGTGCGGATATCAGTAAAACAAAAACATAAATATTAACACTAATAAAATGAGCACATATATTTTACATTTCAATTAACTGGATATACATTATATTAGTCACACTGGATGGAAAGGTTTGGCCTAGGTCTCTCCAAAACATATAAGTTCAGTCAAATGTTAACAATTTGTTTCCAGATTAGTGCATTAGATACGTATACGTACATGCAGTATTTATATAGGCCAGGGAATGGCCCCTTCGAGTCATGCAGCGCTTGACCATGTCTGTGAGGCCCACAGAAGGGATGAGTTATTCCTGGGCCTTTCCCACCATGGTCCAGCACAGCAAAGCACAGGGGACCTCCCCTGAACCGTGCATCATCTGGTCATGACTGGGATTCCTTGATGAAAAGAATCAATCCCTAACTTCTAAAAATGAAAAACATACTCCACCCATCCTATCCCTAGGCATCCACCTGGGACAGAAATCAACTCTCCATTATTAATTTACAGGACACTTAGCGTGCTTGTGGTTTCACCACGAAATTGTGTATATGGAGGTTACCAAAAATCACTGAGTTCATTTTGGGGTTTTCATTCCATTACACCCTGTCCTAAATCAGGCCCCTATTCTCTTTAACATATAAAGCATACTGGGAAAAGTTATGTGTCTTGAAACAAGCAATCTGGGTTCTCCTATATGACCCAATTGTTTGATCTTGGGCAAATTATGTTCTTCCTGTACCTTTAACTCCTTATCTGACATTATCTCACGGGCTGACTGGCCATTATCCTAAAGATTGTAGGGCGAGTGGTGCTCGTTTTGGGATGATTCATTCTCACAGTTTACATTCCTCCATTTTAGCAACTCTAAAGGTAAACATTTTAATAAAGTGGCATGTATAGGCCACTTCTTTTGGTACACGTCCTCTACCCCAGTTACCATGTTATTAAATGCTGCCCCACTGCACCTCTGTACAGGAGAGCCACTGTTAAGAAATGCCACTGGGCTGGGCTGATCCAGGCTTCCCAGCTAAACTGTTTGTTTTATAACCCATATTTATTAGCTTGCTTGTCTGAATCAGTTCCTTGGCAAGCAAAAAAGTTAGACGTTTGACATCCTGCAGGAGCTCACTACACTATGTTGTGCAAATATTTAAAAGGAAGAGCACAGCAATCTAGCACACTGCCTTCCTAATATGGTGGGCCTCACTAATCTGGACAATGGCTGTGAATTTTTAGTTTTTTTCTTTTACAGAGATTTATATAGCGCAAACTTGACCCGAATCGGGTATCAGAACGCTTTACATAGCTCCAATTGCGTAACATGAGGACACATTCATTTTTTTTTTTTTTGTGAAGCATGGGGAGATTATGTGACTTTGCCCAGAATCACAGGATGTTCAGCGTCATTGCCGAGACTCCAACCCAGTTTCCCAGATTCGAGGTCGGACACCCTAGCCGTTAGGCCAAATCCTCCCCCAAATGATGTCCAGGGGAGTGAAGGCCTCTCCTGACTCACATCGCTAGGTCATGGCTGTGAAGCCAAGGTGAGCGGGCTAGCAGTGCAACAATGATGTCATGGGTCATGGTTAAGGCACTGTAAATGGACTACTCTTCTCCGCCCGCACGATCCACAAGATACAATCTATCCATAATTTTTGTAAAACACCCCGGGCTCTAGTGCAATTAAACCTGCTGTACTAATGATACCTAAGACCCTGGGAAGGGCCACATCCCATGGGCTTTGCAGCTGTAGTCCTGTAAAAGCAGCCATACTTTAAGCACAACGGGGACCTTTAACACTCCAGAGTTCTACGTTCACTGCACCTGCTGCATTATTATTAGCTACACCCCGGCAAAGGGTCTCACAGTCATGGTCCTGTGATGTGAGGTCTTGCAGTGGGGAAACATAGTTGAGAGGTGAGAAGAGGAGAGCGGAACCTGTGCCGTATCAGTGGTGCATTGAGCATTGGTGCAAACAAGGTAAATTGTTCCTCCCCATTCCCTCCAGCCACTGAATGGGCAGTAAAATACAGCTATAATTTGGGTGCATTGGCTACAAAACCCCAAAAGGCAACAGTGACATTGCACTTGCTATGCTATCCATAGCTAAGACCCTCAGAGACATGGTCCTGTGCTGGGAGGCCTAGGTCAGAAGGCTCCCTCTCTTGGGTTTCTGAGAACTGGACCATGGCTAGAAACCCTAGGAGAAGCTAGGCTTTTCCTGGTCCTCGCAGCTCTTGGCCATGTCTCTGAGGTGCATGGGAGAAGGGACCAGTGGCATAGCAGGCACTCTGATGCAAGTAGATGATGCTGGACAGTAACATACAGCAATAATTGTGGTGCACTGGCTCCTTGCCATTCATGAATCCTGATGCCACAGCACCTGCTGCACTATTGATAGCTACAGCCATGAGAGAGCAACCCCCCCCCCCATTGTCTCATAGCCATAGAGCGGTGCCTCAAACCCCATGGGTAGGCATCCCCTTCACTGGGCATCCAACCATGGTTGAGAGACCCAGGGGGACAATCTGTCTTCAACCTCACAGCCAGGGGCGACTCCTCCACTAGGGGCTGAGGAGCGTCGCCCCACTGCTTTCTTGCAGTCCGAGAAGCAGAAACATAAAATGGTAATAACTTTCAGTTATTACTATTTTATTTTTAGTTGCGTGCTGGCGGGTGGGGGGGACTGCTCTGCGAGCAGGGGAGGAGTGGTGTGCCCACTCTTGCCCCAGGTGCGCAAAGACTGTTTGGTCAGCCCTCTGAGGCCGACCAAACCAGTCTTGCACACTCTATAGTTCTTCAAGCAGGCTGCAATGTAGCCTACATGATAACATGGCCTCCCCTTGAGCGCCTGGCTGGGCACCGTCCCGACCAATTACAATGCTGCTCGCAGCGTTGTGATTGGTTATGGGGAGGGAGCCTGGCTGCCTGCATCCTGTTCCGGCCGGAGGCAGGAGAGCAGGAGCCAGAAAACATGGGACCCGGCCGGCGGAAAAGTAAGTCACAATTATTATTATTTTTTCATTATGAAGTTACCCCCCGCGCCAGCCCCCCCACACGCGCCCATCCCCCCACCCGCAGGCCATGCCAGGCGCCACTGCTCACAGCACTGGACCATGGCTACAATGCCTAAGGCAGGCACCCCCCCCCCCCCTCACACTGCCATTGGCCTCTTGACCATGGTCTAGAGTTGTGAGGCCCAGGAGAGTGGAGCCCAACTTAATGGAGCCCTCTTCCCTGGATTTCTCAACAGTGGTCTGACACTGCAAGCCCAGTTAATGGGGGTTTGCTCCACTGGACATTACCCCAGTGATCCAGAGCTGCAAGGGCCAGGGGAGTGGATAGGAGCTTTCTCCTGAGCCTCACTTCTGTGATCTAGTGTTGTGAGGCCCAGAGGGTGTGGTCTCACTCCACTTTGTCCCCAGCCATGGTCTAGCACTGCTAGGTCCAGGGGAAGGTGGTCCTATCCCCTGGTCCTCACATCTGTTGGCTGGTGTGGCAAGGCCTATGAGAGGAGACCCCACTGACTTGGGCCTCACAGCCATGGTCTAGTGTTGCACGGCTCAGCAGAGAAGAGTCTCCATTCCTGGGCCACGCAGATATGACCACCCGTTACTGTGAGTCCCAGGAGAGGGGGTCCCCTGTCCCCAGGAGCTCACAGGCATGGTCTAGTACTGCAAGGCCATAGTAGGTTGGCCAATTTCCCATTTCACAGGTCACTTTGTGCATTTGGAGACACATTGGGGCAGATTTACAATAAACTGACACATCTGTAGAGATGCATCAGTTTCCCTGTGCCAGCCTGCGATCCCCTTGCGTCACCATGGATTTGCCATATTTACAATACGGCACACTATGGTGCAAGGATTGACAGATGCGTCAGAAATTCTGAAGCATTTGTTAGCCCAAAAGTCACGCATTGCTGAAGTCGTGTCGCAAGCATGACGCAACGCAGGAATGCATGTTGAGACCTATACCTATTGTACTGCGTCACTCCTTACGCCTACTTCAAGCAGGCATAAAGTTTTGACGCAGTGGCGTCCTGGAAGTGGCCCAGTGAAATCTTGTAGATTTCAGTGCATCACTTTTACAAGGCTTTCCTACGTGGGAATGCCCACCCTGCATACATTATACCAGACCAAGTAATAATGTGACGCAGGGCTTTACAATGTGACGCATCTCCCTAGATAGCACCATTGTGGGTGTGAACCTGATTTGAAGTGCCAGTTGCCATTTTTTCACGGCGGTTGCTTGCACTGGGTGTGCCTTGCAGAGTCATTACAGTCTGGTCCATTGATTTGCTACCTAGTGGCACATATACTCTGGCCATTACTGTCGCTACGATCTGAGGATCTCAGTTCACGCTTTGGAAAACCGACAAAATTTGAGCACTGCAAAAAGACTAGGCCCCTTGAAGATGAGGCGGTGGTGCCCGAGACTAGTGCAGAAGCTCCGGGACTGGAGATGGAGAATGAGTTGGGCCAAATTCTAACGTCTATGCTACTTAGGCGCACCAAAATTGACAGAAATAGAGATGCCTTCTCCTACAGGATGTCGCAGCGCGTCTACAAACACGCGGAGCGCCTTGATATGGTGGAGAAGCATGTATCGGAAGCCGAAGATGAGCGGGCCACGATGACAGGGACACGGAAACAACTAGAGAAAGCGTTATCGGCATTACAGGCCAAGATAAAGGATTTAGAGGCCCACTCACTGCAGAATAATCTTCGTATAGTTGGTCTGGCAGAGTCTACGAATGTTGGTAACATGGAAACTTTTGAGTAGCGGCTTCTCATTGAATTGCAGGCTGTGAGACTTTTTCAGATATGCACGTTGTGGGGCGTGCTCACCGTTCATTGGCACCGCGGCCTGTGCTAGGGTCCTAGCCTCGTCCCATTATAGTGAGATTGCTTAACTATAGGGATCCTGATGCAGCCTTGCGCCTCTCTAGGGAACAACAGACTCTTCTATATAAGGGCACAGAACTTTCCCTTTTCCCTGATTTTACGCCACACATGCAGGAGGCTAGGAGATAATTCCTCCCAGTAAAACACAAGCTGCAGGAACTAAAACTTGACTATGCAATGCTTTATTCTGCATATCTGCGAGTGTCCGTGGGCAGGAAGACTACTATTTTTAATGACCCGAAAAGTGTACAGCAGTTATTCAGGCGGCATGAGACGATTGGCAGTAGACGGCGATCCCCGAGGTCAGAGGAGGATGAGTAAGGTTCCTCTTGTGAACTTGATGGCCATGGCTGAACTCAACCTGCCTATTGATCATGCCATGTTTTCAGTGTCACTTCCTTGCATGACATGTTAAGTTTCATCTTGTTATTATTGTATTTGTCATATTCTATTTGAGACTGCATTGCTGCAAATTAGCCCTGGGTGGGGGGGTTCCGGGGCAGATTGAAGGGGCGGCTCACTATCAGTTGCTGTATGGGGCTCGGGCGCCTATGTTGTGGTGTGATGCATGTGTATGGATGTGGTGCACCGATGTGCATTCATGACAGCCTGTAGCGCGATGGGAGCGCTTCACTCTCCTCAAATGGCCCTCCTGTGACTTTGTTACGGAAATGCTCGGCAGGCATTATCTGCCTCCATGTGCGTATCACACTGATATTGTTGGGGTATAATGTTTGAGGGAATGGGAGGGGCAAGGGTGGGGAATAACTTGCTGGCGAAGTTGTTGGGGGGACATGGCTTGGATGGGGGGAGGTGGGGAAGGTATTCAAATACTTCCGAGGCGCAGATTGGAACAGCAACATGTGCATAAATTGGGTTGTGGTGCTTAGTTATCCATGATTTGTAATGAAAGTGCCTAGTGGGGAGGCAGATATTAGTACATCTCCTGGGCATGTGTCCCAATCAAACGTTTTGATGTGGAATGTTAGAGGGTTGAATGTTTGTCTTAAAATCTGCAAAGTGGTATCTTCAGCTGCATCAGATAGACATAGCTGTACTGCAGGAGACACATCTGCCCCTAACAGTTGGTTGCTCACATCAAGGAGTATGAGGGTTGAATGCTGTGCTGCGGGGTTCACCAAACATGTGTGTGGTGTTTTAGTTTGGCTCCGCCGTGTCTCTGGGATTATGCTACAGGAGGTGTGTGTGTAGATCCCGGAGGTCGATTCATGGTGACAAGATGCCGCAAAGACCATTTTGATATACGTCTAGTAGGGGTCTATGGACCCAACTAAGACGATCGTAATTTTAGCAAACACTGCATTCCATGCTTGCTACCTATGTCACTATGCCACAGATGTGGGGAGGCGACTTCAATTGTGTTTATTTGCTGGAATTGGACCGTTCTCGGGGCCCCCCTCGGAGACCTTCCACAACGGCCCATGCAATTGCAGTGATATCTGAAAGTTGTGATCTTGTGGATGTGTGGTGATACTGTTCGCTGCAGGGTAGGGAGTACACTCACTATTCCACTGTCCATGATATACATAAGCACATTTACTATTTGCTTATATCCCGCAGTTTGCTACCCATGGTCCAACAGTGTGGACATCTACCTCGCACATATACTCAGATCAATCCCCAGTACGCCTTGTTTTGCAATTAGAGTGCAAGCGCTCTTTAGGCGATTCCCACAGTACTCTTTGCTAGACACAGTGTTCCGCTAGTAACTAGCACAGGCTATTGATTAGTATTTTCGCAACAACTTGGGTTTTGTAACAAACTTTGCTACTATCTGGGAGGCCTTCAAAGTTCATATTTGCAGGGCTACCATCTGGAAGCATGCGGGGATGCTCCAATCCATTCAAGGCCGTCTTGTGAGTCTGGAAGTGGACCTAGCCTACCTAGAGTGTACACATCGGGAGACAGCAGAGCAGAGGTTATTGGGAGACAGAGTAAAGCTGGAAGAATATAACAAGCTGGCTCAGAGTGAAGTCATGCATTTAGGCAAATACACCACTGCTAAAGTTTATGGCGAGGGAGAGCAACCTAGCGCTGCACTAGCGACCCTTGTCTGACCTAGCCTTGAAGACAATGTAGTGTTGTCTTTTCTGGATGAGCAAGAGTAACATATTCATTGGGTAGCACAGGTGACGGACCGGTTCCGCGGCTAATACACAGAATTGTACAACTCGCACATTACATATGACGAACGGGCCACCGCTGATTATCTTGCACATATCTCCATGAAGCGACTGTTGGATACACATAGGGAGTAGCTAATGGCGCTGCTACTCCCTGCTGAGATTGTAGCTCCATCAATAGATAGGTCTGGGGATAAAGCTCCGGGCTCAGATGGGCAGACAATGGCCTTCTAAAAGGCCTACCATGATAAACGTATACCACATTTGGTTAATCCCTTCGAGGAAATGGTGAGTGACGGTTCCATTACCCCAACAATGTGAGAAGCTTTACTGATCACTCTGCTTAAACCTGACAAACCAGACGATCAGTGATCTTCTTAGCAACCACTATAGTTCTTAAATACAGATATGAACTTATTCGCAAAAGTTTTAGCTAATCAGATGGCACCTCTGCTTCCCGGAATAGTAGGGCCTGAGAAATCCGGCTTTATACCTGGCCCCTTCCTTACCTACAATCTCCCAGTCATCTTTGGAACAACCGCACGCATTGACATTGAAGTCCACGTTGTGGCTATGTTTTTTAGATGCTGAGAAAGCATTTGATTCCGTCAAATGGGGATTCAAGTTATCTGTACTGCGTCACGTGGGTGATCTGATTTTGAAGCTGGTCCATGTTCTTTACACTGCATCAAATGCACGTGTGCGTATTAATGGTCTAGTGTCAGCCCCGATTACCATCACAAGGGGCATGTGGCAGGGATGTCCCTTGTTGTTGCTGCTGTATGCCCTTGTTGAGGAGCCCTTGGTCTGTGCACTGCGGAAATATGCCCAACGTGGTATTCTCTTTCCAAATTATAATCTCATACCATCTCCATACGCCAACGACACACTCCTGTAAGTTAGAGACCAAAGCGGAGCCTCTCTCCAGTGCTCCGGGAGGTAGTAATATTTGGTGACCGTTCTGGACTGCGAATTAACAGGGACATGTCCCTCATGTTGCTCCTTACTGCTGCTACATCTCCAATACAGGCAGAGTTTCTACTTGGGTGGACCACTGAGCCGGTTCGAGGTAGTGATCCGCAAAAACTTTGGGAAAGCCGTGCATCACCTCACTGAGGAGGTGGATCACTGGATTTGCCTCCCCCTCTCTCTCTGCGGTTGCATAACCATCATGAAGATGGCAACACTTCCACGCGTTCTATTCTTATTCATGAACATTCCGATACTATTGCCATGGTGTGATGTTTCGGACTTTGTGCTCCTGGCTGGTACTCTTGGCATGGGCTAGAAAACAACTCTGTGTACAATGGGAGACGCTTTCTCTTCTTATGATGCCGGCGGCCTCAACTCACCAGACACTGGGGCTTACTATGGGGCGGCGTAGAGCAGGTTTCCCAATTATTGGCTTGCTGGACCACTAGATTTGCCGCATCTTTGGCTGGAGCGTGATGGGTATCCCATCAGTCGACCCCCCTTTTTTAGGTCTCGCCTAGCAATGCGGCACGAATATGCTGCCATCGCTTTGCGAGGCATGCAGTATACACTGTAGTGTGGAAGCTTCGTGGAAGCTCCGCCCACTCTCTGCCCATTGGCTTTTATCTTAAATGCTGCCTTCCAATTGGTTTGAGGCTTGTTAGTCTCTCCTCAGTCATCATTGGTATCCTTCCACGGCTACTGGCCCCTTTACTCCTAACACTAATTTCTTTTAGGTCTTACCTAGCGATACAGCACGAATGCGCTGCAATCGCTTTGCGAGGCATGCAGTAGAAAATGTAGTGTGGAAGCTCCGCCCACCCTCTGCCCATTGGAATTTGTCTTAAATGCTGCCTTCTGATCGATTTGAGGCTTGTTAGTCCCTCCTCAGTCATAATTTGTATCCTTCCACGGCTACTGACCCCTTAACTCCTAACACTATTTTCTTCCCTGTCTCCCCCCCAGCCCCCTCCCCGCCCCCTCCCTCAGTCTGTGACTTCTCGCCCCCCCACCCCCGTTTGTGTCTTCTTGTGTCTTCAATGCAATAGGACTCGTGGAAATCACGACCTGCTTTGTTTATGTTTAGCGCGCCATGCGCGCTTTCACTTTCTAAGCAGCCGGACAATCGAGCCTGTGCTGCTTGTGTCTTCAATGCAATAGGACTCGTGTAAATCATGACGTGCTTTGTTTACGTTTAGCGCGCCGTGCCACTAGTCTGACTCCCTGCCGCTGTCGCAAGCCGTGGGGGAGGCTGGCCAGTTATCGTCGATAAAGAAGGAGCCGGGAGGGCAGCCCATTGTTTAGCACCTTTGCCACCGTGCCCCGTCATTGCAGTCAAAGGACACCCCTGCTGAGAGACCGGAGGCAAAAGAGTCGACCTCCGAACAATCAACCAGTGCCGCCGGTCCGCTGAGGCAGCCGTGACCCAAAACGCCTGCTCCGAAAATCCTCACATGTTTAGTAACTCGAGGACTGGCTGCGGGAGAGGTTAGAGTGGTGGATTCACTCGGACGCAATCTTGCCCCGCATATTATGCCTCAGAGTAAAGTTGATTTATTGATTGAAACATAGACTAGGAATATGATGGAATTGAGAAATATAAAAGATAAAATACCAGTAACAACATCCATTGGTGCACTGCAAATTTAATTTTCAATAGCACATCGGCAGCATTTTTGCTCACTGTTATCTTTGATATGCTTATGATGCTGTGTCATTGCCCTGGGATCTCTCCATATCACCAATCATTTTTACTTCTGGAACCCTAATTTTGTGAATCAACAACATCTGAAAGGTTTTTTCATACGCGGTGATGTCTCCCTGCCTACAGATCACAGTGGCTTCCTTGCAAGGGCAAGCTGTTTGAAAACAACGCGAGGCCAGATGATTGTAGAGGGCCCCCTTACAGTCCGTGGAGGGAGGGGTGGAGGCTAAGATTCATCGCACATTATTCCTCTGTGGTGTCACCCAACACAGAATTGACGGCAGAAGATTTACGCGCATATTTGAGTTAGCACTTATTCTGTGACTTAATAATACACTCAGCAAAGACCTCCACTTGCGATATTTAGTGGTATAAACTCGCCATTACCGCATCACTCATAACAAGCTGCTTAGATTTCAGAATGCTTGGGATGCTGTACTGTACAGAGCTACCAGTGCAAGTTTTAATTCTGAAGTTTGTAGAATGGGTTCCATGACCCCACTGCGCAAAATGTAAGAGCGTTTACAGACTAGAACATTATTTAAACTGCGCAATTTCTTGTATGGCTTGGAGTGCAAGCCGCTCATGCATATAGATGACTTAGATCTATACAGACAGTAAACTCTGGAGGTGTTAAAGCCAGACCTAATGTTGTTGCCAGTGCTTGTGATGGAGCGGGTAAAACGTTTTCTTTTTATATACCCAATCCATTTATATAAGTTTATATTAAAATGATTAATAATTAATTCTAATAATTAATTGATTGATGTGATGGTACTAACTCAACCTTATTAACAAAGAAAATATACGTGGGAATGCATTTGCATGGCTAGAATTAATAAGTGAACTAAGTGATATGCATATTAAAATGATAAGTGTTGCTTGAGCAGTGTTAATGTGATTTGCGCTTAAAATAAACCAGCATTAACGGCTTTGAATGTTGCATATGGCTAGATAAATACATACACATAAGGGTATTAGCAAGGGAATAACACTGTTTTATCATTTCTATGTATTAATTACGATTTTGTGTTTCTTTGCTTAAAGTTGACTATTCTGGCCTACCAAAAGATGGCCGCCGACTGAAACCTAACTAAAGTACATGACTTCATCATTTGAACAATGGAGAAAGGCGCCTGCACTGACTTTGTTTGTGTCCCTTGTGTGACCTGTCAGACCATGCCCATGAAGACTACCCTGGGCGAGGTGCCAATGTCCCTGAACCTGAACTTAATGTTGCAAAATGCAAATGAACTGCCGAAACTCTACCGGTTACCAACTAAAAGATACAATTTGTACCTGGGAACAGCCTTTCCCATATGCCTGAAATATACTTTTTCCACATGAGAAAATTAGAAAAAGTGTCCTAATGTATTGAGATGCATTTGAATTCAGCCAATCCCTTGCCTGGGAATTGAGAAAATGTTACGGATATATGTAAATTTTAGTATAAATATTAGTAGTCTAGAGAGGGAATTAGCGAGACTCTCCCATGCTACACTCTATGCTGCTGCTCTTCGCTAGAGATCCTTATGCTGACGGAAGAGGACGGGGACTCTAGGACTCTGATGAACTTTCTGAGGACCAGTTCTGACTTAGAAAACGACAATTAGCCAGAATAGGTAAATATGACAAAAGATAATATGGCATTGTTAGGATTTAACCTGCATTTTAATTAGATAAAGAAAATAATTATTTGAAGAACTGTGTCGGGTGATTATTTCTTGAAATGTTTATTGATTAATTTGAGAGTTAAAAGTGTCATCAAATCCAATATCAACTAAATGATCCAATTGACCTCCGGATGGAGGAACTGTTAGGGTAATTCAGTAGAAGTGGTTTCCTCTATCCAAGTGAACAGCTGTAGTTCGGGATTGGATATCCCTCTGTAGGCACGGATAGTTTGAGGGAATGAATGTTGGTGTTATGGGCCCCACCAGCGTGTGATGTGTGTATGTGCGTGTGACTGAGAAATCATTCCGTCCGTGGAAGCAGGGGGAGATTTAGTGACCCGAACTGCACCAGTATTTCTGGTAGCTAGAGATGGTTTTTATTGTTTTGGTTTGATGATTTTGGCATGTATATAGCTTATCGATTATTGATTGATATATGTACTAACACTATATGTTGAAGTCTTCTTGAGTTTTATGTCGTCTGTGCGGCTTCTGGGAGGTAGGAAGTTGGGAATTAGTAACAGTTCCGTAGCAGAGCATAGGTAAGTGCTGCTCTGGGGAAAGACGGAATTGTGGTTGCCCGTAGCTACACGGGAAAAACGTGTGACAATTGAAGTTGCACGACGCATTGTCTGGGTTCGATTCGGTAGCATTGCCGAGTGTTACCATTAGTGATATTTCTGTGTGAGAAAGGTGTGTATGATAGCAAATGGGTTACCTGTGAAATTTTGGTCTTGGGTACCAGGAAACCAATTGGTATGCCGATAACGCTTATCACTGAAAGGGTAGCAGGTGTTCTCTGAGCTTGTTAGAAGGACAAAGCAGAGGTAAGCGCTGCTTTGTTAACGTATGTTATAATTCTGAAGTAGGACAGACTGTTCGCTGTTCTCGGAAAAGGCAGGATTCTGTGTGAATGAACTATATTTTCTTGTGTAAAAGTGCGTGAATGAAATAGCATTTGGATTGATTGCGGAACTCTCGATTTATTTCTCAGGAGCATTGCGTTTCCACCTATGTGTCTTAATTCCGGAGAAAACAGTTAATTGATGCTTGATAGAAGGGTGAAGTAGAGGGATGCGCTACTTGGCCAACGGACGTAACGATTCTGTAGTAGGGCAGAGGTAGGTACTGCTCTCGGGAAAACAGAATTCTCGTGGGAAAGGTCTTTTGCTATTCTGTGGTTAGCGGAGCAGACAATGGAGATGTTTGTACGTTGTAACTAACAAGTATTGTAAAACTGAAACAAAGTCTACCGAGTAGTTTTGTAAAGGAGGCGGAGACTGGAGACAGGAGTCAGGAGCAGAAGCTGCTGCAGCGACTGCTGACGTCAGGAGGACCGTGCTGGAATTGGACAGCTAGTCAGTGACGTAGACGCTCCAGGATTGGTGCATTAGTGTGAGTCGCGCAGGGATTGGAGGTTGTGACAGCGACGAAGACGCACTAGGATTGGTGCGTGAGTAAGAGTCGCGTTGCTATTGAACTAAAGATCATACAGTTGCAGAGAAGACTAAAGGGTACACAAAAGAAAAGAAAATGTATTATCACTCACCCGAGAAGAAGAAAAAATCTTTGTTCAGTAAATTAAGAAATTGGTTTGTGAAAGACAAAGAGATTGTGACTAGGGAAGGACAGTTACTTCCTCCAGCGAAAACCCCCGCATCCTTCATGGTTGCGAAATATGGGTACCATACTTGCATCTGGTTAGACAATTGGGCGAAGTATACCAAGGAAGACGGAGTTTTAGCGTTTCCAGAGGATGGTTCCTTTAATTTGGCAATATTAAGGAACTTACGGGAGAGAATGATGAACTTAGATCCGCGACCTAGGCCTACGCAGTTTGAGGCGTTGACAGAGTGGGAAGATGAGATGCATGAACGGGAAAAACAGAGAAATGGCAGTAGGTACCGATACATGTTTGGACGGCCAAATGATCGCGAAACTCACTGCGACCGAATGAGAAGGTGGCGAGACGCAAGTATGACTGAAGGATTGTTTCCAGTGAGAACTGCAGGGGAAAGTGAGGGATTAAAATGCCTAGAAAAGAAAAACCATGTAGAAACCCGGAGGTATGGGGCAAACGAAACGGATGACGATGTCTTAGATGATATGTTTTACAAAAGCCCACCTCCGTACAGGCAGGAATCAGAAACGCCAACCGCAGATACACCAGTGAGGGAGAATCTGAGAATCATTAAGACAGAAGATGTGACCCCGGGTGTGAAGAGAAGGAACTCTCTTAGGGAACGGGGAAAGGATAATAGGGTAGAGAGTGAAAATTCCAGGGAATTAGCAAAAACCACATTAGAGCTGACAGAGAAAATAAGAGAATTGACGAACAATCTGGAAGCAGTTACAGTCCCTGTGACCATAGGTCCTGTTATGCCTATTTTTGAGAAGCAGAAAGAAAGTGAGCGTGGTCTAACAGTTCCGTATGTGAGCAGTAGACCAGCGGAACAGCCCCAAATGAAAGCGAGGGAGAATCCTTGGAGACACACCATGAGTGAAGGTGGATTAAATATGTCAAATAACCCGTTTTACAGTCCTGATTTGGTAGAAAGAGACAGATTAGCAGGAGGACCAATATTAGAACCACAGAGAATGACAGAACCAGGCAACGTAGAAAAATCAGTGGGTATAACTACAGATGAATTGAGTGAATGGTTGAAGAGTCTACAGGGAAAAGAGAAAGATCCCCAAACTATTGATGTGGCAAAATTACGCATGGTGCTAGAAGAACTAATAGTAGGGACAATCCCCACAGAAAAGCTGAAAAATTACCAGGATGAAGAACTATTGTTTTTGTGCAAAAGCGTCACCTGGAGAGCAAAGAATTTGCATGACAGACTAGCAGAAATAGCAAGTGAAATGGGAATTGACATGGACAAGGTAAAAGCTTTACAGAAGCCATATCGAGTGGATTTCACAGAAAAAGGTATTGAAAATCTGAACCCTGCAGGACGAATAGTCCAGATTAAGGATATAATCACAGTGTTAAGGAAATGGGGTGATGTGGACAAATGGAAAAGCAGGTGGTATAGGGAGCGGGATGACACCTCAGACAGAACATTTCCAGTATTTCCTGTGAGAGAAAAGGAAAAGGAAAAGGTGGTGACAGAGTTCTCCATGAGGGAGATTCCAGGAGGGGGATATGTGCATGTCCCATGGACCAGACAGGACATATTGTCATTTACAAATGATTTCCCTCGATTACGGGAAAAGCCAGTCGAGTGGTACAGACAGGTAGACAGATTTGTTAAATTGTCAAAAGTGCTGTGGATTGATCTGAATAGTCTGTTTGATATAATAGTGCCAGCAGACTTGTGGGCAGAATGCAAAATAGTCATAGATTGGCCAACCAAAGAATACCCGAGAGATCCCAAAACAGGAGCACCAGACCCGGAAGTAATGAAGAAATATGAACAGGTCATGGTGTTCTTGAAAAACAAAGTGCCTCCCAAAGAAACAGACTGGGTTAAAATAGATCGAACACATCAAGAAGCGAAAGAGTCAGTTCACGCATACTAAGAGAGGCTGATTTTAGCTTTCAAACAGTTCAGTGGGAATGACAGTCTGAGAGAAAAGGACCCGAGTCATTTTGTGTACAGATTTGTGTATGGTCTGTGTCCCGAAATTGGGGACATGATTAAGCAGCACACCGTAGACTGGCAGAGCAAGAAAATAGACGAGATCCTGAGGCATGCTAAATACTTTAGTGATGAGATTGAGGCAAAGCAGCGAAAACTAAAAGAAAAGGCAATGTGGGCTCAAGTGAAGGTTGCAGAGAGACAGGAAGCTCAGCTGGTAGAACAAGCCAATAATCCAGGAAATAAACCAAGGTTTGGCCCAGGCAAGGGGAAGGGTAATATAGAAGAAGCCAAAAAGAAGTTCCCATGCCACAATTGCGGTAGGTTAGGGCATTGGAAATCCGAGTGTAAATATCCACCGAGTACTAATAATGAAAATCCATCATTGAATCCACAGGTGCAGTGTGAGGGGAGTGGCCCACCGCCGCAACAGCAGAAGGCTGTTAATCCACAGAATCAGGTGCCAAAACTGCCCTTACCGCAGAACCGGAACACCCAGAGATATAGTAAGGAGACGGGATTCTACAATGAAGAACAGGTAAACAAACCGCAACACGCGAGCGCTGTGTCACAATATTGGCTGCAAAATGACGAGAGTGAGTCAGAAGAGATTTATTGACGGTGCCGAAAAGAGGAAGCAGGGTGCGTACTTGGCGCATCTCTAGAAATAGATCAAACAGGACCATTTGTAGATGGGAAAATGAATGATGAACACATTACTTTCCTAGTAGACACTGGAGCTACGCGATCTACTGTCAGATCAGCAGACGTGAAAAATCTTCCTCTTTCGGATGAAACAATCCAAGTAGTTGGGGTATCAAACACCCAGATTAGAACGTACCTTACTGAACCGGTAAAGGTCAGAATAGGGAAATTTTCAGACATGCACCGATTTGTGGTGTGTGACACCAGTCCTGTGAATTTGCTAGGTAGAGATTTGTTGTGCAAAATGAATTGCACCATATTGTGGAAATATGGATTTTTCTGATCAGTTATGTCCCCTATCTTGGACCCCAACGGTTTCATGTATGAATCATAAGTACATGTATGTTCCCTCCAGTTCCAGTTATGAAGACGCAAACACATGTGCGTCCACCGTCAACATGTCCTCTTTCAGATCCGCCAGGAATAGGCCGGATATTCCATTCCTAAGTATGAAAGGCCACCGGCTTTATATGGTTCACTTATGCCATTTTACAGTCCAGGCAAGTAGGCCCTGATTCTGTCATCAAACTCTTCTTGCCTTCTGCCTCTGAAAGCTCCAGTCTGAGCCTGCATCTGTGACCATGAACTTTGTCTCATTCCCTGCGCGGCTCACGAAGCCTGACATCAGCCTGTTGTCTGCCAAAAACTGTATTTCACCTTCGAAATTATCTGCTCCGTTCCCTGCCCAATGCATTCCTGTCTAGTAGTTTAAATAAACATTCTTCCAGCTACCGAGCAAAGGCCCGGCTTCTCTGTCTTTATGCAAGTAATTCATAGCCCTATTACTATGGAAGATTTCCGCCCTCGCTTCTAGTGTAGACACTTAGACGCTCGTACACGCACTAGCAGTCAGTATAGTCAGTATAGAATAAGATTCTACTCTAAGAGACCTCTCTTTTGGATAACATAGTTCTTTAAACATAGGATGTTAGATATGATTTGGGATTAGGTTGACTTGACCCTCCAGACTTCTGTCGCCACATGTAGAGCTAAATGTCAAGTCCCCTTCACCCCCTAGTTGCACGTCAATCACACGTCATGCTGCTGCGCGCGCATTTCTGCCAAGTATTTCTGCTGACATTGCGAAATTCTTTCATAGAACCACCCTATTATGACATCACATCTGATGACGTTCTTTAATCACACCCAGTTACGCCTATTTTTGCTACGCATGAATATATTATCCACACTATCAATTGTTACGCCTCTTGTATTTGCTTCACTGTAATGCCTATTGTATAAAAGTGATTGATTGTCAATAAAGTATGTACTTCACTTCCTGAACCTTCGTGGTGATGGAACTTGGAGCAACCGATTCGAATCGACCATTGGAATAAAGCCCATTCCGAACCTCTAATACCACGGATTCTGCCTCTTATTTACTGAGCTATTTTATTATGTTTCTGTATCAAATTAAGTCCCGGTAATTAAATTATTTACCACATGAATGGCGCCCGAACAGGGACACTTTCTCATCTCACGCGCCGGCGGTGAGTTGCAGGCCCGGTCTCCTGCCACAACTGGACGGACAACAACGCGTACCAGCAGGATTTCCTGTATCTCCCTCCGGTCAAGCGGGGGCGACTGAGGCTGCGATCAACACCCAGACGAGGCGGTGAGAAGTGCGAAGTATCCCGACCAGAGCCTAGCTGAGAGAGCAAGATCCGAGGTATACAGAGGCCCACCAGTTTCCGAAGTCCCGAGTCGAGTCCAGTCCGGTTCAAGTTCAGTTCAGTTTCCGAGGCCTTCCGTTTCCGAGCTACCCGGTGAGTACCATTACTGGGGAGGCGTTCTGACGTGCACATAGGTTGTGTCGGTCAAGACGGGTTTGGGTACACAAATCCGGTCTGCACTGTTTCAGCAGTGTATCTGTACTGTTTAGCAGTATATCTAGTATATCAAGTATATAAATTCAGATTAATTCAGTTAATGTCGAGTATTATGCTTAGTGATTAAGTTTTCCTTAGATCGTCATCATCATTGTTGCTCAGTTAAATGTTAGATGTTAAATGTTTTAAATACGTTCTGCATATTGTGGTATGAATGATTGTTCATTATTGTGTTTTATTTGTATTAGGCTTGTTCAAGATCAAGTATCAGATCAGTTCTCAATATGCCGCTTTTTTCGAAATTAAGACAGATCACAACAAGAAAAGGGGTACTCGAAGAAGCCGTTCCTATTCCTCCTAGGGACACTCCAGGGTACTTCATGTATCATAAACATGGCTTAGACGCTATATTATTTCTTGATTTATGGGTAGACTACACCAAGGAATTACCAGAAAGTCAGAGGTGGCCCGCAGCTGGGACCTGGGATGCAGAGTGCATCATGAAAGTAGAGGAAGAGTTATGGAAAAGGAAAGTCAGACAGTCACAGAAAGACGCCGTTGAGTTATGGCGTAAAGAATCTCACAGACGTACAGAAAAAGCACTCCGACAGGAAGAGAAAAATAGAGAGAATTCAAATAAAGTCCGAGAAAATCTATTAATTGAAGAAGGTACACGAGTGAAATCAGAACAAGTAGACAGACAAAGAAATGCCCTTATGAATGGTATGTATCCCCTCCTGGCCGAGGGATTACCTAAGGCTACTCCGGAAATACCAAAAGACTTGCCACCCCCATTGTTTCCAATAAAAATACATCCTAAGGGGCATCCTAGAACCGCAGAAGATGTTTTTCTTTCCTCATATTTAGATGACGCAGTTCCCGAGTACGCTAATCCCGCCCCACATAGACCGCCTGCCAGGGAGGTTCAACGCCAAGATCCAGTATCTGTATCTCTACAGCAACAAATCCTGACAAAAGTTCCGGCAAGCACATCTGTTTCTACATCTGTTCCTACAGCTACTTCTATAGCTATGTCCACACCTATAGTTGCTGTATCGCGTTCAACGAATCCTTTCACGCCCGATACCCCAGACGGGGCTACGGGAGGTGCTACCAACATTTTTTCTACGCCACCCAGAGTAAATAAACTTACCTTTCAAGAGCCAGCACATTCACGTACCCCCAAACTCATAAATGCCCGTACGCTTAAGGAACTTCTTATAGATTGTAGATATGACCCTGTGCCCGGCAAAGAGGACGAAATGATCATGGCATCATTACGTATCAGACGAGCCGCGGTGTATTTAGGGAAGATACCAGGAATGACTGCGCATCTAGATAATATATATCATTTTGTCCAAACAGGGCGAGATTCAGAATGTATTAACAGAGCTATGGAATACCAGAAAGTGGAGATACAGGGGGAACTGTTACGTTTCCTCATAAATTGTGTGATCAGAAATCAAGACCGACCGGGGGTAGACCCGGAAGCAATGCAAATTCTTACCAGATGGAGCCAGAATATATCAGAAGGGAGACATGATAAGCAAAATTGTATAATAGCCATGTGCCGAAAGATCCGTAAAGAAATAGAACGCCTACACGAAGAAAGATTAGCGGTAGACCAGTTCGAACAAAGCGAGGAGGAAGGATCAGGACTGCCCACAGGACAGTCAGACACCATAGCCTATGTAGGTAGAGGAAGATCTTGTAATAGTACCAGATGTCTTATTGACCCGATGCGTCCGATATGTCCAGATAATAACAGGAATTTCCAAACACCTATAATAAATATAAGGTCCCCCGAGCATTCGTTCCAAGCCGCTGACAAATTACTCCGAGAACGAAGGGGTTATCATTTTCTCGATTCTATGGATGAACAAGAATTAGCCAGGTCAGCCATTCATTGGGTTGACAGTCCCGGAAAGTATGGTGATGATACAGTAGCACACACATTTTTGAATCTCACCCCAGATGAACAGCGTTTAGCTGGGATTTATATGATTCAACAACTCCTTATACTATATCAGAGTCAGCATTCAGATCCTGGTCCTTTACCTGAAATATTGACTGAATTACTCACGAATAGATGGAGAGGTTCAGGTACTAAATTAATTAAAGAAATACTAGAATCAAGAAAGCAGTACATTCTTTTTGTATGCCCAGAACATGTCTCATTGCCCATCAAGGAAAGAACCACGTATTACATGGACAGACAGAATCCCTTACGAGAAGTACACCCAATAAAAGGCGAGGACAATGAGTTTAAACGCGTATTTGTATATACGCCCATATCGAAAATAGAATTGTTACAAATGAAGAAAGTGGTACCCAGTCATGACAAAGACCCAGCGGGTTTCCACCGAGAAATTAAAGACATGTTACTCATGGGAGAGTATACCTATCCCGACATTATGACAATATTAAAGGTATTGATGCCTGCTGGCATTTACGAAAAACTCAAGGAAAAAGAGTGGGAGGTGGGAGACCAAAAGATAGAATGGTCAGCATTAGAAGCAGAAGAAAAGGCCCGAACTGCAGGAGCAGGGCTTGGGGATAAAACTAAAGCACTACCAGGTTTACTAGTACAGGTACTGCCACGTTTATTAACTACGAAAAAGGAAGATTGGGGTACAATTTCAGCCTGTAAACAGAAGCAAGATGAAGACACTAGTGATTTCTATGCCCGATTTGAAAAATGTTTTGGTATAAATAGTGGCATAAAAGCAAGTAGCGAATCATACCCACATCTGTTTGTGACAAAATTAGTAGAAAATTCCTTGCCTCAAGTGAAGAATAGAGTATTAAAATTCGAGAGTACCTGGCAAGGTAACACTCCATCACAAATGTTACAAATGTTACAGTATCATCACAATAGAATTAGAGAGGAACAAGAACATGAACAAAGACGCATGAAAGACACGAAAATGAAAATGCTAGTCTCCCAGACAGTTCCAGCTGAAGGACATAAAAAGGGTACGACACATTCCGGTGATTCAACAGGACCTGTAAAAGGGACATGCAACTATTGTAAAAAGCCAGGTCATTACGTACACGATTGTCCAGTTTTGAAACATAATATCGCCATAGGTAATACAAAAGAAAGACCACGGCCACCTAGACAGGATCAGAATGAACAAGGAGCCCCGCAGCATGCACAGTCCATGCCAGCTCCACCACAGTCTATACAGTTTGTGCCAGCTGCACCAGCGCTGCCTGTTGCTGCCACACAAACCACGACACGACAGCTGTACCAGACCGCACAGTACGACTATCCTGATTATCAACGATACGCATGAACCAGCCTAGAGAGGGAAGTTGACTTACCCCTTATCGAGGTCCCTGTAGACCAAGAAGGACCTTATGTACATAGTGAATTATTAGGCCAAGACAGAAAATTTTTACTCGATACAGGGGCAAGTCGAACAACAATAAAACGTAGTGAAGTTCCAGGGGCACCCCTCTCAGGCTCACAGAATATTTCCCTTGGTTTTTCAGGAAAACCTATTGTTAATGAAGTGTCACAGCCTCTTCCACTTACGATAGGACCTTTGACCCGAACTACAGATTTATTGCTTACTAAATCATGTCCAGAAAACTTGTTAGGTATAAAAACACTGAAAGCTCTAGGAGCTATAATATGTTGTTCTCCGGAAGGAGTAAGATTGTTTTTACGTGATTTTAAAGGTCACTATGTGTCTAGAGACATGGATCCCCGACTGCAGACTTTACCTACACATCTATGGGCACAAGGCCCTACTGATGTTGGTTGCATGAATATTACACCATACCGAGTTACACTAAAGGCAGGAGTGGTACTACCACGAATGCGACAATACAAGTTACCACCAGATGCTGTAGTGGCTTTACTGCAAATCATTGACGAGCTCATTGCCCAAGGAGTGGTTGTGGAAACAGACTCCAATGTATGTAATTCACCGATAATTCCGATTCTTAAACGAACAGATCCGAAGGCCCCACCAGTATATCGATTGGTTATTGATCTGCGCGAATTGAACAAGTGCATTGTGCCACAATTTCCTGTGGTCCCAGATATCTCGTCATTACTGACAGCTATTGATTCCGAAGCAACATTCTTTACTGTAATTGATCTCAAGAATGCCTTTTTCAGCGTCCCAATAGATCCGGAAAGCCAATACTTGTTCGGATTTAGTTTAAATGGACGCAGCTTTAAATTCTCACGCGCACCTCAAGGATTTACAGAAAGCCCCAGCATCTATAGCCAAGCACTGAAACGAGAACTCGACAGTATCCTCATGCCAGTTAACACTGCCTTGCTTCAATATGTCGATGATCTGCTGATCACCGCTAGAAGCGAACCCGAATGCGAGAAAGCATCACTGACAGTTTTACAATTTCTAGCCGAAAAGGGGCACAAGGTGTCCCCTTCTAAGCTGCAATTCTGTGTCCAGCGAGTTGTTTATCTTGGACACTCGCTGTCCAAGGAGGGAAGGCAGCTTACACCCGACCGCATTCAGTTAATAGCTAACATGCCAATACCTAAGACACAAAAGGAGGTACGGGCTTTCATAGGCCTCACTTCATATTGTAGGCAGTGGATCCCTCAGTATGCATTTCTAGCAAAACCACTCATTCAGTTGACAACACAGGAGGCAGCCACATCGACTGTTCTCCCTTGGACTCAGGAACATACACAAGCTTTTGAAAGCCTAAAGAAAGCTTTATGCCAAGCACCTGTTTTAGCAACACCATGTTACAGTAAACAGTTTACACTCTTTGTTACAGAGCGCGAAGGTACTGCCTTGTCAGTACTCACACAGGAACAAGCAGGATCACACAAACCATGTGCCTATTTCTCTAGTACATTAGATCCAGTAGCTCAGGCTTTGCCTGCGTGCCTGAAATCAGTGGCAGCAACAGCTTTAGCAATCAGACAAAGCGATGCCATAGTGTTAGGACATGCATTGACAGTTCAAGTACCACATGCAGTAGAGGTTCTCGTGAATCGAACGCAAACACAACACTTGACTATAGCGCGACTTACAGGGTATGAATTAACATTGTTTCAGCCACATATAGAAATCAGACGTTGTAACACATTGAATCCTGCCACACTTTTACCTGTAAACGGAACAGACCCACTAGCCCATGACTGTATTGAAGTTATTACAATCACGACGAAACCCAGACAAGACTTAACCGATGTCCCATTGTCAGACCCAGACCTGACGTTGTATGTAGATGGTTCATGTATGAGAACAAGTACAGGAGAGCTAGTGGCCGCTTATGCAGTCACAACAGATACTGAAATCATTGAAACAAATTGCATAAATACCTTGTCAGCTCAAGCCGCAGAGCTCATCGCTCTGACACAAGCCTGTATTCAAGCCACAAATAAAAAAGTCAACATATACACTGATTCACGTTATGCATTCGGAGTTGTACATGACTTCGGCGTGCTGTGGCGAGAGAGAGGTTATTTAACTTCCCACGGTGCCCACATTCAGCACGGACCCCTCATTCATGCCTTATTAAATGCAATACATCTACCCACTGCAATATCAATTATGAAATGTAAAGCTCATACGAAAGTTACTGATATCATTTCTCAAGGCAATGATCTAGCTGACAGAACAGCTAAACAGACTGCTCAAATTCAAACATCCGACATGACAAAGACAATAGTCCCGACGCCAACACATTGTATGACGATTAAAGATCCTACTCTTGATGTAATTGATATACAGACACATGCTACACCAGACGAAATAAAGAAATGGACTGAATTAGGAGGGATCCAAACGGATCAAGGATGGATGATGAAGGAAAAGTCTGTGTGGTTCCTTCCTGATTCAATGGTCCAAGTTATAATTAACACAATACATAGTCCAGCGCATCTAGGAGAAAAAGCTATGCTAGATAGCATTCAACACATTTGGTTCAATAAACATTTACGAGCAGCAGCTAAACAAAAAGTTCGTACCTGTATGATCTGTTGCCAGTTCAACCCAGGAAAAAGCGTTCCCGTAGAACAGGGTGGATTTCAGCCTCCTGATCACCCTTTTGAAGTCCTCCAGATGGATTATATCCAGATGGAACGATGTCGAGGATTCAAATATGTTCTTGTAGTTGTCTGTGCTCTTTCCCGTTGGACGGAGGCATACCCGGTTTCAGATTACACTGCCCCGACTACTGCCAAACAGTTGGTTCGAGAATTCTTCCCACGATACGGTTTACCACGTGTTGTCTACTCAGATAACGGCCAGCCGTTCTCATCCGAATTAATGAAACACGTTTCACTTTTGTTAGGCTATCAGTGGAAATTCCACTGTGTCCGACACCCCGAGGCAGCAGGTCTCGTAGAAAGACATAATCAGATCCTGAAAATTAGATTGTCCAAAATATGCAGAGAGAAAGGTGTCGACTGGGTAGTAGCATTACCAGTTGCACTCTTTTACATAAGAATGGTAGCACACTCTCGAACAGGGCTATCCCCGTATGAGGTGATCTTTGGCAGACCACCAAATATGTGGGGGACGCCCATACCACGCAAAATAACTGATATTGACTGTAATATGCTGACAGATTACTTGGCTTCCTTGATGTCTGCACTACAATCTTGTCGTTCACAGGTAGCTGCAGCTTTTCCTGACAACACTGAGGTGAAACCCCATGACGTAGTTCCGGGAGACCTGGTCCTGGTGAGGAACTTTGATCGAAAGACTCAGCTGGATCCTAGGTGGAAGTCGCCGCAGCTGGTCTTGCTCACCACAAGGACAGCCGTGAAGATCGAGGGCAGGAAAGGCTGGATTCATTCAAGTCATATCAAGAAATTTCATGGACTACAATCGGATGTGAATACCACACCTCGTGTGTCTTCCCCCATTGACTCAAAACTTCCTTTTGTTGAAAAGAGTAATTCCGAACTTTATAAACTAAAACTCAGGTCTAATCAGTCAAGCAATTTGATTGTTTAAGTCCTCTCCAAGGTGAAGCGGTTGAATTGTCTCTGACATGTATCCCTTAGACCTGAATAGAGAACACACCCGAAAAATGTTGAAACGACAGGCGTACTGTAAATCACTACGTAGTCATTGCACAGTGACATTATTAATTTTGTTTTTCTTAAGTCTTTTAATAATTACTGCAAGTATATTGTTGCACATATATTATCCTATTTCTAGACATGTTTATAATATTACTGCTGAACATTCTTTTAGTGAATTACCTCCGCTTGAGTTGTCTTATAGATTTGCGCTGCGCAATAACACGTTTATCAGTATGTTACATCATTCCCATCAGGTTAGCAATGCTACAAATTGTTGGATATGTGGCCGACTCCCTCCCTATCAGAATTATAAAGGAATTCTACCTCTCTTTCCATACCCGTTCACACACAACGGCTCCTGTGGAGCATGGTTTAGTTTAATTAATTCCCTAGATTCGAATTCTGCAGTTTATCAAGATAACTGGGTATGGGGAAATTTGAACTTAGTTTTACTTAAAGTCTGCTACCCTAACAAGGAGGGACTTCCCCAGAGAACAGGAACTGATCTAGAAAATGAAGTGTATGGATTAGGTAATTTTACGCTTAATTTTATGATCCTAAATGTCGAATCCGAAGCTACTCCAATTTTGCCCGCTATGTCAATATTTCCAGTAAAAGGTGAATTATGTGTAAGAAAGAATGGTTCCATACATATGGGCCATAGTAGATGCACCATTGTAGTAGAATTTAGTGATCAAAGCAAGTCTACATTTAGAGCTTCCCGCCATTCCTATTTCATATGTGGTCAGACGGCATATGTACGTTTGCCTCTAGATTGGGATGGTACTTGCTACATTGGATTCCTTTTGCCACCTGTTTTCCTAGCTCCTCCTGATTATCACAGAAATACTCATTTAGTACACAATAGAGAAAGGAGAGATCTCCCAATAGTCGATTACACTGAAACAGCATGGGAAAAATACACAGATTTCAATAAAGGTCTCTTTCCCTATATAGGTACAGTTACTAATAGTAAGCTGATACGTAGATTAACTAGAACCCTTGAAGCAGTAGTGAACGAAACTATTTCCGCCTTAGGCAATTTAACAGAAGAGCAGTCTGCTATGCGGATTGTTGTGCTTCAAAATCGTCTTGTCCTTGACGTCATCCTGGCCGATAGGGGCGGAGCTTGTAGGGTCATCGGATCAAGCTGTTGCATTTTCATACCAGAAAATTCGCCATCTGTATATAAAGCCATAACTCGCCTTCATAAGATTGTAAGCCAGATACACCAGAACCCAGGCACCTGGACTTGGTCCGGTTGGTTTTGGAGTGTATTATCTACCTTTGGATGGAAGGTCCTATCTTTCCTAGGTATTGGCCTTCTCATACTATTCAGTTGCTGTCTATGTCTGCAAGGTGGACCAGCGATCTGTGGTCTGTGTGCCACATCGTGTATTCCACCACCAAGATTTCATTCATCCCGGAAGAAGAAAGAAGAACAAATGATGTTATATGAACAGATCAACGGATTGATGAAGATTGATATCTCTTAACGGGCAAGTAGGGGACAAGGAGGGAATGTGGAAATATGGATTTTTCTGATCAGTTATGTCCCCTATCTTGGACCCCAACGGTTTCATGTATGAATCATAAGTACATGTATGTTCCCTCCAGTTCCAGTTATGAAGACGCAAACACATGTGCGTCCACCGTCAACATGTCCTCTTTCAGATCCGCCAGGAATAGGCCGGATATTCCATTCCTAAGTATGAAAGGCCACCGGCTTTATATGGTTCACTTATGCCATTTTACAGTCCAGGCAAGTAGGCCCTGATTCTGTCATCAAACTCTTCTTGCCTCCTGCCTCTGAAAGCTCTAGTCTGAGCCTGCATCTGTGACCATGAACTTTGTCTCATTCCCTGCGCGGCTCACGAAGCCTGACATCAGCCTGTTGTCTGCCAAAAACTGTATTTCACCTTCGAAATTATCTGCTCCGTTCCCTGCCCAATGCATTCCTGTCTAGTAGTTTAAATAAACATTCTTCCATCTACCGAGCAAAGGCCCGGCTTCTCTGTCTTTATGCAAGTAATTCATAGCCCTATTACTATGGAAGATTTCCGCCCTCGCATCTAGTGTAGACACTTAGACGCTCGTACACGCACTAGCAGTCAGTATAGTCAGTATAGAATAAGATTCTACTCTAAGAGACCTCTCTTTTGGATAACATAGTTCTTTAAACATAGGATGTTAGATATGATTTGGGATTAGGTTGACTTGACCCTCCAGACTTCTGTCGCCACATGTAGAGCTAAATGTCAAGTCCCCTTCACCCCCTAGTTGCACGTCAATCACACGTCATGCTGCTGCGCGCGCATTTCTGCCAAGTATTTCTGCTGACATTGCGAAATTCTTTCATAGAACCACCCTATTATGACATCACATCTGATGACGTTCTTTAATCACACCCAGTTACGCCTATTTTTGCTACGCATGAATATATTATCCACACTATCAATTGTTACGCCTCTTGTATTTGCTTCACTGTAATGCCTATTGTATAAAAGTGATTGATTGTCAATAAAGTATGTACTTCACTTCCTGAACCTTCGTGGTGATGGAACTTGGAGCAACCGATTCGAATCGACCATTGGAATAAAGCCCATTCCGAACCTCTAATACCACGGATTCTGCCTCTTATTTACTGAGCTATTTTATTATGTTTCTGTATCAAATTAAGTCCCGGTAATTAAATTATTTACCACAATATTCTGTACACCAGACGGAATAGCTTTTGAAACACCAGATGAGGATGTTCTGTATAAAATGACCATAGCTAACGGAGAGAGTGAGGTTGCTGGAACCTATGCAATATTCAATCCAGATGAATTGCCCCCAGAATTGAAAAAGACAGTGAAGGCAGCAGTCTGGGATTTCACTGGAGAAGATGTAGGCCTGATGAGAAACGACCCAGTGAGAATCGCTGTAAAGGAAGGAGCAGTTTACCCAAACATTCCACAATATAGACTGACACCCGAAATAATTGCAGGAGTAACCCCTTTGATTGAGAAAATGATCCAGCAAGGAGTGTTAAGAGAAATATTGAGCAGTCCATGTAACTCGCCTATAATGGGACTGAAAAAGCCAAGTGGGAAGTTCAGGATTGTGCAAGATTTGAGAAAGATTAACAAGATTGTTGTGTCATGTTGTCCCATTGTTCCAAATCCATCAGTAATTTTATATCAGATTCCTCATGATGCAGAATGGTACACAGTAATTGATTTGTGTCATGCTTTCTTTTCCATTCCGTTGCATCATGACAGTCAGCCGCTTTTTGCATTTCGGTTTGGAGAGCGTATTTTGGCATGGTGCCGAATCCCACAGGGGTACACAGAGAGCCCCTCCATTTTCAATCAGTTGTTGAAGAAATCTCTAGAGAGTCTTACCATGCCTGAGAATTCAGTTTTGGTCCAATATATTGACGACCTATTAGTGGCGTCAAAGACACGTGAGACCTGTGAAACAGACACCATAGCTTTGCTGAATCATTTGGCAGATGGAGGACTGAAGGTATCTCCGACAAAATTGCAATACTGTAAAAAAGAAGTACAATATTTGGGTCATACTATCGAAAAAGGGCTGAGAAAAGGAACAATAGACAGGATCAGAATTATTAGAGGAATGACAGCTCCAATGACCCAAAGAGAGGTGAGAATGTTCCTAGGAATGGTTGGTTACTGTCGTCAGTGGATAAGTAACTTTTCCCTGATTGCCAAACCATTGATAAATTGACGAAAAGTGAGGTTAAAGACCCCCTTGAACTGAACAAAGAAAAATTGGCAGCATTCAGACAGTTGAAGAACAGTCTTTGTGAAGCCCCAGCTCTGGGGATGCCAGATTATGAGAAAGAATTTCAACTATACTGCAGTGAGAGAAACGGATGTGCACTCTCAGTGTTAATACAGAAACATGGAAGACAAAGGAGACCAGTGGCATATTTCTTGTCAATGTTAGATCCAGTGGCGATAGGTCTGCCAGGATGTCTGAAAGGAGTAGCGGCTACATGCTGAAGCCTAGAGCAGAGTGAGGGAATCGTGATGGGATATCCAGTAAGAGTGTTTGTACCTCACAGTGTGGCGATCCTTTTAACAAGGAGTCGAACACAGTTCATGTCACATAGTTGACTGACTAAGTATGAGAAGGTCATTCTAGGTGCAACCAATGTGAGTCTGGAAAAATGTGTGAATGTGAATCCAGCTACACTTTTGCCTGATGCAGAGAGAGTGGAGGTAAGAGAGGATGTTGATCATGATTGTCTGGATGTGCTTGACTATTGTACGAAACCTCTACCAGACATAAGAGATCTGCCATTGCCAGAAAGTGATTATGTGTTTTTTGTGGATGGATCCTGTCTGAGAACAGATGAAGGAGTGTTGAGCGCAGCATATGCAGTATGCACAGTTTCAGCAGTTATAGAAGCATCACTCTTGAAAGGAGTTAACTCCGCTCAAGTAGCAGAAATAGTGGCATTGACAAAAGCATGCAAAATTGGAAGGAATGTGAGAGTGACTGTGATGACTGATAGCCAGTATGGCTTCGGAGTTGTCCACGACTTTGGCCAATTATGGCTCCAAAGAGGTTTCCTAACCTCAATTGGAACTCCCATAAGGAATGCAGAAGTGGTTGGAAAATTGCTTGAGGCAATACAAATGCCCAAAGAACTGGCTGTGGTAAAATGTGCTGCTCATGGACAAGGAAGTGATTACATCACTACGGGAAATCGTTTTGCAAATGACATGGCTCAGTATTGTGCCCGAAACCAATATTCTATAAATCGGTCAAAAGAAAAGGAAATATCTTCTTGCTCCGTAATGTTTACTAACGTTGTGGGAACATGGGATGAAGTGAGGCAGTTGCAGGATGAAGCAGGTGATGAAGAAATGAATCAGTGGGTAAAAGCGGGCTGTGCACCCAGGGAAAAAGATCATGTGTGGGTCTATCGGGATGGAAGACCAGTAATGCCTGATAGCATGTCAACCATGGCACGGATGTATCATGGCCAAGGACATCTGGGAAGGGATGCCATGATAAGGGCTTTTAAGCAGACCTGGTACAATGCGAAATTCAGGTTGATAGCAGAAAGTCTCTGTCAAAGATGCCTGATATGTCAGCAGTACAATCCTGGAAGGAAACTTGTGGTGAGTCTAGGCACCATAGACCGGGAGGGAGGACCTTTCACCAGAATGCAAGTAGATTTCATTGAAATGCCCCCTTATAACAAGCTGAGGTATGTTTTGGTGGTAGTTTGTCTGTTCTCTAGGTGGGTGGAAGCATACCCAACCAGAAGAAATGATGGAATCACAGTGGCCAAGCTCTTGCTGAGGGAATTCATCCCAAGGTACGGGTTCCCAATAACCATAGAATCAGACAGAGGAGGACACTTTTACAATGAGATCATGAAATTGATTTGTGAAGCATTGGGTGTACAACAAAAACTGCATTGTGCCTACCGACCAGAGGCTTCTGGTGTGGTCGAGCAAATGAATGGTACCATCAAAAACAGAATAGGGAAGATGTGTTTAGCCACAGGAATGAAATGGCCTGATGTCTTGCCTCTAGTTTTGATGACCATTAGGTCTACTCCAGACAGAACTACGGGTTTGAGTCCCCATGAGATCATCATGGGACGCGCCATGAGACACGTGTTTGTACCAGTCAACAAGCTGATGACTATAACTGATGACATGATTTTGGATTACTGTAAAGGCCTGGCTGACTCAGTCCATTCTGTGTTTCACCAGGTTGGAGCGGATGCCACCACTCTTGAAAAGAAACCAGCCCATGATTTGAGCCCAGGGGACTGGGTGAGAATAAAAGTCCACAGAAGAAGAAATTGCTTGGTTCCGAGGTGGGGAAGGCCAAGGCAAGTCATCTTGACCACAACAACTGCTGGGAAGTGTGCTGGACTGAAGAATTGGATACATGCGAGTCACACTTTGAGAGTTCCAAATCCAGCAGACAGTATTGGAAAAGAATATTTCGATGAATCAGAATCAAGTGATGAGTCAAGCAATGAGAATATAAAGTCAAAAGAAAATCCTGAAAGGGGGGAAAATGAGCCAAGACTAGTCCAGACTCCAAGAGAAGAAATTCTGAGGAAAAGATTGCAGATTTCAGATGGTTTAGATTCTGGAGGCGAACAGAACGCCAACGGTGAGCACAGAAAGAAGAAAAGAATGTCCAGTCAGAAGTAACATTTACACCAGATGAGAGAATAGAAGAAGTTCCACCTGAGAAAATATTGGAGGGAGAAGAAGGGACAGTAACAGAGAGAGAGGGACAGATTGCGGAAAAACCCCGAGGAGGTGTAGGGAACTGCAACACCCAGCTAGGTGAAGGGACAAGTAGTCAGCAGGAAAATTGCGTGCCGGAGACCCGAGGAGGGACAGAAGTAGGGCCAACACAAGAGGTGGAAAAAGAGACTGTTGAAAAAGCAAAACCAAACGAGACAGAATCTGAAGACAGTGAAACTGAAATACCAGAGGGTCGAGTTCTAAGAAAGAGAACTTGGATTGAGGAAAGAAACAGTAAAAACGGCAAAACAAGGAGAAATGCTAAAGGAGATCTTTGGCCAAACAAAATTAAGAAACTGAGATATCGATTGACACGAGTCAAACCCTCAGAAGCTGAACAAGTGAATGAAGTAACCAGTCAGCACAAAGAGAAAGAGGGAGAGACAGAAGTGTCTGAAGCAAACAAACGATCGAGAAAACCAAACCAAAATTATAAGTCACCTGAATGGACGTATGTGGCACTGCCTGAACAAGGAGAAGAGGTAGATAGTCAAGGAAATCCAGCGGAGACTTTACTGAGAGTGGTAAAGGAAGAAGAAACAGGGGAAATCCTGAGAGTTATCTTATCCGATATCGGAGAAGAAGCGGAAGATCAGGAAATTCTGTATGTGGATGACGAGAAAGAAGTGAAAAACGACGAGAGGCCAAGCTGAGTAATTTCAAACAGGTCCTTGTAGAAATATAAAGGATTGAATAAGAAATTGAAGTATTTGGATCACCTGATAAGGTCTTAGCTCTTGTAGGAAAACTACAAGAGGCGGAGTAGAAGAGGCTAAGTCAAAAGACACAGTTAATTTTAACAAGATGGCTAACATAGATGATAACAAGAGTAGATGTACCTTTATGAGAAGATGGTGCAAGACATGTTGTTGTTGTACAGGACTATTGATGCTTCTTTGGAGTGTACTCGCTCTTTTGATCTCTTTCAAAGTAACCTTAGATACGTTAGAGGGACATACAGAGAATATGACTAATATAGTGAAGAATTCACAAAAAGTAGTACCATTTAGAAGAAGCACTGAGCATATGCACAAGGATAGGTCAATAACTGATTTTTCTAGCAATGTTTTTTTCAAAATTGTTGTATGAATATGTAAAAACAATGGACGTAATGGATTGCTATGTATGCATGCAATTACCTGCCTCTGTTTCAGAAGGGGTGACTTATCACCTCCCAGCAACTTATGGAATAACATGTAGCGTTTTAACTAGTATATTTTATCAAGTAGGAAAACTAGAGTATAATCTGTCTAATATAGATAATATTCTTGGACGATTGCCCATGAATAATGAATTGAATCCAGCTAAAGCTGCTAATGTATTAGGTGAGATTTTTATTGAAACTAAAGAACTAACTTTAGATTATATTTTTAAGAACAATTTAACTTGCAGTTTGAAGACAGAAGAGAAAACATTTTTGGATATGGTCGAAGAGAGGAGACTGAAAATACACAAGAATGCAGAGGGGCATGAAGAAGGGGAAAACATTTGGGAAATAGATGGGGAAAAGGAGACAAAGGGTGATGCTAGACCAACCATAGCTATAGATTCACCACAGAAAGGCAAATTATGCATTATGAGAGAAAGATCCCAATATGATTATTATTATATAGGGACAAGTGAGTGTCATGATACATATTTTATTGCATCTGGATGGGGATTTAGAGGCGGAGAAGATCCAGTTTTCCCTGGATTGTACTAAATTTGTGGGAACAAGGCTTATTACAGGTTGCCCGACCATTGGTATGGCATATGTTATGTTGGCCTGGTCTTTCCAAAGATTTTTCACATGGATAGAGTAGAAAATAGTGGACCAAATAACCTACTAATGCGTAGTAGAAGAGAAACTTGGTTAGAAATTGTCGGTGATATTTTTGGAGCTTTGATACCAGCAGTGGGAATATCTTTGAATGCAAATAATATTCGAAAATTGTCAACAATAGTGGACCGCTTGTCAACAAGCACCGCTGGAGGATTTCTTTTGTTAAATACTGAAATGGTTGCCATGCGCGCTATGATTATGCAAAATCGACTTGCCCTTGATATCTTATTGGCAAAAGAGGGTGGAGTCTGTAGAATGCTAAAACTTCAACATTGTTGCACTTACATTCCTGATGAAAGCAAAGATCTAAAAGTCTATATTACGAATATTACAGAATTGCATGATGAAATAAAACCACTGGAGGTTGAAAGTATCTGGACTAGAATTAGTAATAAGATGGCTGCTATTAAAGCTTTCTTAGGTAAATTAGGTAGTACTATAATAGGGAAAATATTATTTCCATTAACATGTGTGATTGTCGTATTATTAATACTTAGATTAGGATGTATGTGTTGTAGACATAGAAGAAATAAAAAGAAGGTTAAACGAGAAATTTACAACAAGAAAGAAAAGAAACCAGAAAGAGATTTTAATGAAATAGAATTGGAAGAATGGAAGGAGAGTATGTATGACAAAACCAAAAGAGAAGAGGAAAGGGAAACAGAATTTTAATTGAGCAAGAAGACATTTCAAATTTCCATAAAAGGGGAAATAAATAGATTTTTTTGTGGGTTTTGTTTGTGGTGATAAAATCACTAAAGGGGGGATTGATGGAGCGGGTAAAACGTTTTCTTTTTATATACCCAATCCATTTATATAAGTTTATATTAAAATGATTAATAATTAATTCTAATAATTAATTGATTGATGTGATGGTACTAACTCAACTGTATTAACAAAGAAAATATAAGTGGGAATGCATTTGCTTGGCTAGAATTAATAAGTGAACTAAGTGATATGCATATTAAAACTATAAGTGTTGCTTGAGCAGTGTTAATGTGATTTGCGCTTAAAATAAACCAGCATTAACGGCTTTGAATGTTGCATATGGCTAGATAAATACATACACATAAGGGTATTAGCAAGGGAAAAACACTGTTTTATCATTTCTATGTATTAATTACGATTTTGTGTTTCTTTGCTTAAAGTTGACTATTCTGGCCTACCAAAAAATGGCCGCCGACTGAAACCTAACTAAAGTACATGACTTCATCATTTGAACAATGGAGAAAGGCGCCTGCACTGACTTCGTTCGTGTCCCTTGTGTGACCTGTCAGACCATGCCCATGAAGACTACCCTGGGCGAGGTTCCAATGTCCCTGAACCTGAACTTAATGTTGCACAATGCAAATGAACTGCCGAAACTCCACCGGTTACCAACTAAAAGATACAATTTGTACCTGAGAACAGTCTTTCCCATACGCCTGAAATATACTTTTTCCACATGAGAAATTTAGAAAAAGTGTCCTAATGTATTGAGATGCATTTGAATTCAGCCAATCCCTTGCCTGGGAATTGAGAAAATGTTACGGATATATGTAAATTTTAGTATAAATATTAGTAATCTAGAGAGGGAATTAGCGAGACTCTCCCATGCTACACTCTATGCTGCTGCTCTTCGCTAGAGATCCTTATGCTGACGGAAGAGGACGGGGACTCTAGGACTCTGATGAACTTTCTGAGGACCAGTTCTGACTTAGAAAACGACAATTAGCCAGAATAGGTAAATATGACAAAAGATAATATGGCATTGTTAGGATTTAACCTGCATTTTAATTAGATAAAGAAAATCATTATTTGAAGAACTGTGTCGGGTGATTATTTCTTGAAATGTTTATTGATTAATTTGAGAGTTAAAAGTGTCATCAAATCCAATATCAACTAAATGATCCAATTGACCTCCGGATGGAGGAACTGTTAAGGTAATTCAGTAGAAGTGGTTTCCTCTATCCAAGTGAACAGCTGCAGTTCGGGATTGGATATCCCTCTGTAGGCACGGATAGTTTGAGGGAATGAATGTTGGTGTTATGGGCCCCACCAGCGTGTGATGTGTGTATGTGCGTGTGACTGAGAAATCATTCCGTCCGTGGAAGCAGGGGGAGATTTAGTGACCCGAACTGCACCACTTGTTCAACCTTGACATTCCAGCAAAGGTTAGCCCGATCTCAAACCATAACAAGTTTCACAGATCATATTTGTTTCGCAAATCATATTTCAAGTTCAGCTCGTGTCTTTCTCGAGTACAGAACACGCTTCTGTTTCAGTCTAGTTATTGCTCATGATCAGTTTCAGTTTCATACTACACTGTTCTTTACCTCCACATTCCTCTGCTGCTCCACGTCCCTGACAAAGCAACACAAGCATTTGCAAACCTAGCTGGTCCGACTTATGCTGCCAACCTTTTGACTTTTTCAATGCATTAGCTTTGTCAATGCATATTGGTTTTTGTAAAACTTTATTGTTTGGGACTAACAGTTACCTTAACCCCTTTCCATGGCGCCCCACTGAGAACAAATGCTTTCATCCGGTTATAGCAGTTGTGTAAGGCTAAATGAGAAGAGTTAATATAACACCCAGGATAATGTGCTGCATGGCTAAATACTTTTAAGATCCTAAAGGCGAGACCGTTGCATTGCAAATGCTTGTCTATTCAGTAAACCGTGAGCTGCTCTCACATAATAGACCCAGTGGGCAACCCTGCTTTACTCCCCGCGGCTTCCCCTGTAGTGGTGTGGGTGGTTTCCATTGGGGCAGGAGCATGCAGTCGTTTTACGTGAGCTTGGGATACAGAATATGGGTGATTTTTTTTGATAACATGCTCCGTGACTGGGCCCAGGTTAGCGCACAGAATTCCGAGCTAGCGCAATTTCATTAGTACTGGGTATGTCATGCGATGAGGAGCTAGCTGGATGACATTCTGGCTGAACCAATTGAAGTGTCTGCCCTTACCTATCTCATACAAACGTTGACGCCAAAACGAACCATAGCAAGATTATGTGCTTTTTTGCAGTGGGCCCGGCACATATAGGATGGCACTGCCCTGGTATACAGCATTTTTGGCTTATGATATTTAAAGTTTTGGGAGAGATTACAGGGGAGGCATTAGCCTGCACCCAGCTGATGGTCCTGCTAGGTTGTGATAGGGATGTTCCGCAGACCAGTCGACAGTTGGTAATGTTGGGTCTCTTGTTGGCACAGCATAGGTGGAGGAAGGGGCCTCTTCCAACAGTGAGAGAACGGCATAGTGATATGAAATATTGCAATACACAATCTTTTGCCTATCATGATCTTATGCCACCCACAGTCACCCGAGAGATATATGGGGCCCATAACCTGAGTATTTGACTCACCTGCGGTGTGAAGCAGAGGGCGAGGAAGACTCGGGAGGGGATGGGTGAGGGGTCAGGGCGATGGAAATATTTGACTCCCTATTGGATGTGTGAGGCCTGAGTTGCAGTGTACAGGGGGTGATGTAGAGATGGATGGCAGTCCCTATCTTCCTGTGTTGAGTGCCCTTGGGTGCATGATTGTTGCCAGAATACTCTTTCAGGAGACCGTGTCTAATGCACACAGATTGGGAACTATTGGTGGCGACCTTGCCTACGTTTATTTTTTTTACTCTCTTACTGCCACTATGTTAACCTGCTCTGCATCCCATCTATGCCTGACATGTATCTGAAATGTTAATATGTTTAGTTAATGCACCTAGTCTGAGCTGGAAGTGTACTCATGCCAAATTATTAATCTTTCTAAAATGAAAATACAGTTTAAAAAACAGGAATCTTAGTCAGCCATAGTATATACTCCAACCAGCCCTCCACAGTGGCAGGGGAGGAACTTTTTGAAACAAGCAATATAATCCCAGCCATAGAATATGTTCTGAGGAAAACACCCAGGACTGCCAGATGAGCAACCCAAGGACTCCGCAGACAACACGCACACATGGGCCTGTAGACTGTTGTGGCTGGTGATCTCTGAAAGTGGTGGGTATAATACTTTCCAGTGAGCGAGCAAGTAAGAAAGCCTGATTTCTTCTAGGAGGGTTTGAAAGAGGATCTTCCTCAGAGATCATGGTAGTAATTTAGGGGTCGCAGCTGCGACCTCTGGCTTGCCCCTTGTGACCCCTGGCACTGCCTTTGCGACCCCTGGCCTCCGAGGTGGCAAAGACAATCCCAAGAGCAGAACAGAAGGTAAAAAAGTGCTGTGATGTGCACTGTTTACCTTCTACAGCTCCATCTGTGAACTGAGGCATTCAATTTAAAACAAATAAATATACAACAGTTCAGTGTTTTCTCTGACAAATATTTGAAAAAAATAAAATAGAAAATGTATGTTTTTGAACAAAATGTTGCATATTTTTCGTATTGTGAACATAAAGAGAATTATATGTTTAAATAAAAACTTCACTCATGTGCTGTAGCGAATCCCAATGCCTTACAAGTGACGCTAATCAAAATGCATTAACAATGCTAAAGAATAATTTATGTTAATAACATTCCTTACATTGGTCTACATAAAGAAATATAGGTGGACAAAACCAATAATGTTTTTTTAAATCTTACATTTTTTTTTTTAAATCTCTAAATATAATTTATCAAGGACTTTTCACTATAAACACTCCACAGTGTTTAGAGAAAAGCATATAAAAGATAGAAAGGACCCTGCTTCATATAAGATTTGGATCGTTTATACATACAGGTACTAAAGACTATTGACTGTTTTATAAAAAAAAACTATATCTCACCTTCAGTAAAGGAACCTGGCGCAGGTTCCTTTACTGAAGGTGGTTGCAGGTACGCTGGACACAAGCAGCCACTCAATTTGGTGTGAAAAAGGACTGAGGTGAAGATTGGTTCCCCAGCAGCCCTGACGAAGTTGCCTAGATTGTTTGGCAACAAAACATGTTGGCCTTTGGCAAGGGAAAGTGGCCAGATACATGCCTGCTTTTTAACCCCTTCGCCGCGGCGCAAATTCCGCCACGGCGCTTGGGGGGTGCGGGGTGAGCGCGGCGCCGCCATGCTCGTAAAGGAACCACGCCGCCATGAGTCACGGGCGAGCTGTGCTCATGACGGCGTGGTTCCGTCACGACCCCGCCCACTCTTCATTTCACCCGCACAGGCGGGGAATCAGCGACGCGTGGGCGGAGCGGCTGCAGCATGACGGAACCACTCCGTCATGAGCACACGCCGCCCGTGGCACATGACGGCGTGGTTCCGTCATGCGCACGCAAGGGGTTAAATTGAGGACACTCACAACATTGAACACAGGATGAGCTGTATGTGAGTGATACCTCATTTTTAATTTTGTGAGAACTTGGTTCTCTTTGCACGGTTGGGGACGAGTGAACACTGAGTGAGCCATAGAGTCTCAGTGTTGTCTGTCACACACTTTTTATGTTGTTTGACTTTCCACCTCTGTGGAATTCTAACACACACCTCCTTTTCTTTATTCTTTATTAAGACTATGAAAGCAACCAATGATGATAACGTGGGCACACTGGCGAGTACCATCCAGTAAGCCCTGTGGGTTTGCACATGTGAGGTGCTTTCTAGCCTTTCTCGCACTCTTTCAATTTTTTTTTCATTTTTCTCACTTTCTCATATGTTGAGTTTGGCATACATATTGATGTGAAAGTTTTATAACACGGTGGTATGTGTCTTTGATGTGGTTATTGACGAATCTCTTTTTTTAAAATGGAGCAACAAGGAGTAATCAGTTCATGGATTATTGAACGGAACTGTACTGGGAAGAGTTTTCAAAGGTTGTAATAACTCCCAGGAGTCTTAAAAGTTTGTGACTGACCGGTCTTGGAGGTCAGACCTAGCAGTGTTTATAATTGATGGAGTGGGGAGGGGGATGGTCTGACTTCTTGATCCCCCTGTTGCTCCCATTGTGGATGTGTCTATCCAGGATTAGTCATTTGCTTTTACATCTTGTCTTAGGCTAAACTAGATCAGATACATCAAACAAACCGCAGATCAAAGAGACTGATGGCTTATTTTGAATAAGCGCCATGCTGATATAAAAATAGGTCACTTCACTTTTAAGAAGCCTTTCTCACATGTGCGACACACGGGATATGCATGAAGTATTATTCACTAGATTACATCACGAATTATGCATGCTTAATTCACCCATCTAGTTCACATCTAGTTTTCAATTCATGCTCTTTAGGTTAATCCTTGTAATACACACTCACACCTCTTTGGGTATAAATGGTTTCTATCCCAAAAAGCATGTTAGTAAACAGGTTTTATCCTACATATTCTACAAGTAGAATATAATTTTTAATTCTCAAATTCTTCAAACCTCTCCATTAGATATTTGCCCTAACAACTGGTACTGAACAAAACTAATCAAAACGATATAATCTTAAACGTTAGAAAAGCATTAAATATATTTTCAGGAAATCTCATTAACATATGTGCATATATATCTTGAGACTATGCCTATTATGTATTCTATGCAGAGAAAGTTGAGATGGTCCCCTGATGAAGGCACCCCAGCCGAAACGCGCATAGCTTCCATCTACCGCCAGCCTTCCCATTGTTTATGAATTATCTGGATCTCCCTTTTTGTATATAAATTCGCAACGAAATAAACTGTTTAATTATCTGTGTCAATCTTTTGCACTGTTTTCTCATGAATACATGATTATGTTGTACTGTTCTGCATATATTGACAATTTTAACTATCATTGAAAATAATGCTTTGATATTTAGATATAATAAATGAAATAAAATCAAAATATTATGTTTTTTGATAACAAATAATTCGTCATGGTCATTAACTTACAATAATGCACAATGTTGTCATGTCTAAATATTGTTATGTTGTCCTGAAATTTAGAATTTTTGATCATTGTACACTTGCTTCTAGCTCCCTTTTTCCCTTTATTGTAGGCCCCACCATGGACCTGCACCACACAGATGTGAATGCCTACATCAGATTGCTTCTTGAGTCTCACCACAATAGGGTAACCTTTTTACAATACTTCTAGTGAATAATAATATTTTTTTCCCTATTTATTCCATAGTGGAGAAAAGGGCAAAAGGTAAGGAGGGTGGAGCCCCAATGCCAGGATGCTTGAGTCCCTCCTGCCTTTAGAGCTCACCCAGATGTTGAGGAACCAAAGAGAGAGTGTGTTAATCAGTGATTCTGCCTTTAGGTTTCAGAACAAGAGAGGGCGGTGATGATGCATTGTTCATGAAAAGGTTAAGGAAGGGGATGAATGGGAAGGGCTTCTGAGTGTGGACCCTAACTGTCTGTCCCAAATGGGGCAGATGCCACAGACAGATGTCTTAACATTTCCCCTCACCTCGATGCTTGGGCAGGAGGCCCTGAGAGAAGGTGCTCAGGAGCTATGTGAGACAAGGTGGTCACGGGGCGAGGAACAATCAGGGATCACGTGACCTCCATGAATCTATTCATCAACCAAGCACCAGCCAAACTACTAAAAGAAATGGGTTTGTGTGGATTCAACTCAGTTGAAAGGGGAGATGTGTAAACGTTTAGTGAAAGGCAAAAGAGATAAGTAGACAAGGAAGGCAGAAGCAAAGGGGTGATCTGATCTCTGTAGGGTCACTGCTTAGTGATATTAGGAAAGGGCGAGAAATGGCAGTGTTATTTTGAGATTACTTCACAACCAACTAAACAAGCATTGGCATAGCCAATAGGTCTCGCCTTTGGGACCTTATAAGTGTTTAGCCATGCAACAGTTGCATAACTAAATACTTATAAGGTCCCAAAAGCGAGACCTATTGGCTATGCCAAGCAGCCGTGCGGCCACGAAAGTGATCGTGCTCAAACATCAAAGCGTCCGCGAAAGTGAAAGTAATCGCGGTAAAGCGCGGCGCGTGCGCCCGCGCACATGCACTGTAGCTCTAGGCTGGCCTGGTAGCACTTTTTGGAGCCCTCTCAATAAGTCTCGCCAGACCAGCGCATGCGCTGGGTCAGGCGAGCGACCTAACCAGACCAGCGCATGCGTTGGGTCAGGTGAGACCTAATAAAAAGGATGATGAGACATGGGTGTGTTGTAAGGTGAATTCCTCTCTTCTTTCTTTGCATCACTATTCTCCTTTCTGTTCAGCCTGATTGACTGGAGAATGTTGTGTGATGTCATGGAATGTTGGTGTGAGAGCTTGGTGAGAGTGTCAGTTGAGGATGAGAGGCTGAGCAGAGGGAGACTGCTCCTGGTGGGGCTACACTACTATCTTATTCACCATCCTACTATCATCTTACTACATCTATAACTGAAACCTAATAAAGGAACTACTTGGAACCTACAATTTGTCTGCATATGGATTTTCACTACGACAGGGTGGTTGACAGGAGGAGGGCTAAGTGTGGTAGTTGTAGATGTGAGATCCATATCCTGAAAAGTATGCAGCATTCTCAGCAACATTACTTTGCAGAGACAGAAATCACAACAGCTGTGAATGCAGGGTTTAGCAAAACTACCTATTATTTATTTTCAAAGTCTATTATGACCAGCATTGAAAGATGTATTTTTATTTTGTTGTTTAAGACAGAAGAACATTGTAATTTAAAACAACTCCAGTACACTCCTACGCATTTTAAATAAAACAGTTATGGCTTTACAGCTTAAAATAATTCAATAGGTTTTTATTTACCAAACAGACTTCGGACTAGAAAAAATAGATGAAGTTCAGATCTGCATGTGTGTTGACTTAATCGAAATATTGAAACTGCACAACCGCAAATCATTAGTTCTTAAGATTTTGTGTAGGGATCCTTGAAAAACGCATCTAATCTAATCTAATGTTCACTTCGAATATTTAATATAAAAAATAGTCAAGACAAGGTCACATTATGTCTCCGGAGGACTGTTATGAGAAGATGACCTTGGTGAAGATATGTGCTGAGCCCCTCTCTCCTCGTTGTTGTTATGGAATATCGAAGCCTGTTGTCTCTCACCGAGAGGGCTGTGAACATCTTTTTATGCTCTCTAAATGATTCTTTTGAGAAAAATAAACCTGGTGACTAACGATGTTATGTGGGAGAAATAAATTAAGTCACATGCATGCTCACGTTAAAGCTTAAAGTTATTATGACTTTCATCAGTTTAAATGAATGTATGAAGTAGAAGGATACTCTGAGAGTGTACTATAAATGTAATACACATCATTGCATAATAATAAACATAAATGCACCGGCCATTACAACACCTTGAGCTTCTCTGCTGGAAAGACAACAGACTTGAATCTAAATATTTTTACTTTGTGGCCATCAAACAATATAAGTGGATCATTAAGCCGGGTCATTCCACTTTCTATATCACAAGAATGGACTCCATCAATATCTTATTATGTGAAGTCTTTACTATTGCCAAGGAACTTTGTAATTCTTTTACATGCTCCAATGCCATTCCCCCACCCCCCAGGAATTATGCTCCAACTTGGCTGACTTTTTAAACAGCAAAATCAAGAATATTTCTCTCTCCTTTGAGGTTCTTATCCCCTCTCTTTCAGATACTGCAGAGACCAGCTCTCTTCTCAGATCTCTCCTCTGTGCATGGATATCCTTTCCTTTTTAATTTTCTTACTTCTATCAAATTGGTGTCCCCTGTTAACCTCTGTCTTCCTAAAGTCTTGCCAGTGGTTATGGGCACTGTAAATCCAATGCTTCTTAGCCTTTCTAATATATTGCTTAATAGTTCCATGGTACTGGATACCCGGAAACAAACTATAGTCGTCCACTTACTAAAACAAGCATTTGCAATGCAAATAGGTCTCGCATTTGTGAATTAGAGCCATTGACAGTGTAAATGGCAATTTTTTTACCTATGCGTTTTATTTTTGGAGTGAATGTATGTAGTGTGCAAAATCCCTTGGAAAGGTCCTGTACTTCGTAATAAATATATTGAAAAAGACGCAAAGTGTGGATTGTGTCAACAATTGCTTTGCACGTACCTCATGGGTGAAGTGTCGCCACACATGCACACCGTGGTGCTTTACTAATGCGAAACTCATTAATAAAAGTAGTGCTTACAGACTAACCAATGCGATCGGGATCGGAGCATGTGAATCCAAATCCCGGCTTCTCTTTCATTTTCTAGACTATTTGACTCACTCCCCTGCGTCTTGGTTATCCCCCAAACACTGGGAGGCAATGAAGTTTGCCAAGGGGGGGGGGGGCTTCGGGGGTACATGAAAATGTATTCATTGCCTAGTTGTCAAAGGTCGCACGGTGCTATTAGTTAAAAAGGGTGCAGATTTCATTAAGATATTAAGGGGTATATTCACAAGAACGTGTGATAACTACCGCAAGAGTAGCCTAACGCAACTTTCAATATCGCAGCCTATCGCGGGAAAAGAACCCCGTGCCAACGTGGAATTCACAAAAGGTGGTAGCATGCGATAGTCACCAGATAACCCGCAAAATCTCCGTGTGAAAATCAATGCCACGCCGCATAAATGCGATACACGAATGCAAAAAACATGCGATGAGGCCAACCGCGGTATAAAAGTAGCGAAAACCAGCCACAGGCCTGCAAATCCCACGCGTCTGGCGGAACAATACACCAAAAACAATCCAAAGGGCGTAGCAACATGGATGCACCCTGACACAACCCAGGGGCCAACTCGAACCCCACAACCCCCACAGACTACCAGCAAGGAACAACGGGGTAGGGAACGGCCAAGGAGAAGAGGGAGAGGAAGATGGGGTGCAGACCACAGGAAAACAAGACCAGCGTCACGGAGGTGACAGAACACTCCAGCAACTGACCCACTAGCAGACCACCTGGATTGCAGTCGGAGTGCCGAGGAGGCCAAGCCAGGAGGCCAATAGGCGCTGGCATGATGTGACTACCTAAACCAGGCACAAACCCGCTGCCAACAGGAAGGCAGCAACGGCAACAGGAGGTGGCAGTCCAGCGCCACCTGAGGAGCTGAAGGAAACCCAGGCCACAGTCATCAGTGTGGAGACGGTGCAAGGAGTAAGGAGTACGGACACAGCTCGAGAAGACCTGACACAACATCAACAGGGAGTGCAACGAACAGGAAATGGGGGGACGGAGGGAGTGGACACAATGGCATACATCCACAACGAGGTGTAGCACACTGCACACCCACAATCACCCAGGTCCATGGGGCCGATCCCCTTGGCACACTGCAGCACACACACATAGCACGAACAGCACACCCACATTGACGACAATGAGGAACAACGCGCATAGCCAACACTGCAGAACAGAGGACACAACTGGCTCCGCACATGCACAGAAATATGCCTACTACATCTGACGGACCCGGAAACTGTGATATAGAAATGTACGTGTACGACATCACATCCGTCATGTAGACCAAATGTACACTGTCCCGCAGAAGAATCCCGCACCCCCCAAACAGTCACAATGTACATTGCCATACAGTCTGCATGCAAACCTGCACAATGCGCCAGCATACATGTGAACGCAAAGTCAATACGCACATCCCCTTCACATCGCAGAGGGGCACACAACACCTTCAGAAGAGCACAGAATACAACACATCAGTGATGCTGGAGAGGACCACCACACCGTCGACAGCGATGCCCTACAGCAGCACATGGATATCCCATGCAACCCCCCAACAGGACCCGGACAGCCAAGCTACTCAGAGGAGAACACTGAGCCTGCAACAGACCACACAGCAGGAAGCACTCGCAAGCACAGCTGGCCCACGACACTTCACCTGCCCACGACACTTCACCTACCCACACATCGCACCCCAATGCCATGTTCCTGCATGCCAAAAGGAGGTGGCCCAACAGGTGTGGGTGGGGGCCGAACCCATGGAATGCGAACCAGGACACATACGTAGGTGTCGATCACCCTTCAGGGGCCACCACTAAGGAGACCCACACTGCCATAGAGACACATGCAGTTGCACATTCACAGTACAGAACCACTGGCAGGGGCACTCAAATATCAGTCACACACCCATGTTGGCTCTGAGTACGATGGCCCTGGCCACTCCCCTTACAAATTGAGTGGGTGACGACAAAGCTACATGTCCAAGCTCCAACCCGCTGCCTGCGGTGACGCGTCTGCATCCGATGTACACAGCACAATGTAATGGCGTAGGGCCCAGGGCCCAGGGCCCTCATGCATACAACAAGACCACAGGGACAGACACAGATATCATGTTGAACTGGCTACGGGCACGTGTGCCCAGCCCCTTTATTGGCAGGGCCACATGTACAGTGACGCCTTTGCTGGATGTGTGTGGGGTGAGTGTAAACCAGCACGCACGGAAAGTCTGGTGCTGGCAACCACTTGAACATTAGACACCAGTGCAACGGAAACAGAAAACACATGCATAAAAGAGTCAACTGCTGTGCAACATGGAGGGAGCCGGAGAAAGTCTAAAGGACAGCCAACATGCAAACAGAAGTGTCCGTGAGCTACAGTGCACTGGGGATGGGACACCAGAGATGAGCGCGCCCATGTGAAGAAAAAGTCTCGGATTGTGTCCCTCCGACAGATACCTGATGCAGATGCAGTGGGGTGTGTCATACCTGCATCATCTTCCCCATCAACGTCTCAGGGCCCCCACACTGTTTGAGGTGACATAGCTGCGCAACCTCTCCACAGCTCAAAACTCAATCAGTAACGGACAATGGCTTGCGGTGCACTGAGTCACTGGCACCTGGAGTGCTGAGCAGGGTATCAGGCCGATGATGGCATCCATGACAGGTCTGAGCAACTCAGTAAGTCTGTCAGGACCACCTTGTCGACTGTGGCAGATGGCTGTTGGAGGTGGTACTTGCGAGGGTGGAGTGTGCCTCCTGCGGTGATGCCATGTCTGGGCCGGTCAGGACTCGATTTGGTGTGTGAGCCCTGGTGGGACGCTGTTGGGCCCGGACATGGCATGGGGCGCAGGGCCACAGAGAAATGGCGTTGATGACCCCAAGGCCAACGCTTCAGGGTTCATCCAATATCTCAGAAGAAGGGGTCCCGGACCTAACCAGCACAGAGTTAGTGGCCCCGTATGCACAGCGGCCGGCACAGGCACCCAGCCAGGGGACGGTGACTTGCGGTGCAGTCAGATGGGCCATGCGACCTGAGCGGGTCACCATCAAAGTCCGAGGTGTATGTTGCAAAGGGTTTGGGGGGGACAGTGGGAGGTGTGCTCCAGGGCATGACGCCAAAAGGTTTGATTTTATCTGGAAGCAGCAAATGGAGGAGTGGAATGCGACAGCCTCGTTGCCACCACCAATTCGGTATCAGCTACATCAGGATGAAAACTGCCCCCAAGTCCATAGACTCAGACACCACCAAAGTTCGACCAGAGAGTGTCCATGATTGTCGGGGAACAGACTTAGTGGCATCGGGGCTGGGAGGGGATGCTGTCTGTGATGATGCCGGTACGCTGATATGAACTCAGCCATTGCAAAATGAAGAGTCTGTGACCTACTGGACCGCAGAGTAGACTGGGGGCAGCGGTCAGCTGTGGCTCACAGCCACGTGTCGTTGGCTGGCGAGGCACAGAGTTAGTTACACAAGGGCAGTTGTCGGTAGTGTTCGATCACTTCCGTAATAATGATCTTGTTCCCTCCGGACCTCAACGCGTCATCCTCTTACGCCTCACAGTGCATGCGATGACATGTATTCTGCCTTTTGAATAACCGATCTTCAGTTCCAAATCTGAGACCCACTCATACGCATAGTAGGCCGAGGGCAGTTGTCTGCGTAGGGCCACAGACATGTGTGGTTGTGTTGCCATGCACAGACATGTTGGCACCACATCGAACTGAGTATAGTGACTTGTCCTATGCCTTAAATGGTGTTCACTTCCATGGTGTAATGAAGACTCAGTTCCAAATGTGTACCTACCTGACCGTGGTGTAGGCCTGTGGCAGCGGTCAGCACGGGCCATTCACCGAGTGTCGCCGGCGCAGGTTGGATGGCCCCACCGGCCTGCATAGTTCAGGTTCAGTGGCACCACGTATTGCCAGCTGGCGTTGAACAGGGTTAGTGGCACCACGTATCGCCGGCTGGCATTGAACAGGGTTAGTGACACCGCGTGTCACAAGAAGTCCATATGGAACTATGCCTCACTGATCGGGTGGGGCCTGGTGCTGTTGCTGCTGGCCCAGATTTGGGGTCACTGCCATTCATGACTCAGGACACAGTTTCACACATGGGACCTACTGGGCCGAGAAGTAGGCCTGAGGCGGCAGTAGATATACGTCAACGAAAAAGGACTAACGCGGGCCTGTGTCGTGGAGGCCGTGATGGTCTGAGGAGGCCGCCAAGGTCGCGGGACTCGGGCCTGGAGCTTGCGCCAGAACGTGGTGGGCCCTCCTTGACATACGCCGGTGTCAGCAGGTGATCAGTGAGGCCTGGCTGCGCAGGGGCGGGCCTGACGGGTTCATGGTCTGGCAGGCGCACAGCGTCTCAGCGGCGGGATGAGAGGCGCCGCCCTGGCAGAGACGTTGGGCTTTTCGGAAGAAGACCACGCCCAGGGCTACGTTCTCCTTATTCACACCCCTACGCTGGCGTGGCATAAGCCGGGCCATCCAACTCCAATCACGCTTAGGGAGGGGCGTAACAGGCAAGATTTCCACGAGTTCCCCCACTGGCTGTGGTGACATGGTTGCGTCCACTGTCCACTACACTCCATACACCAGAGGTGTATGTCGCCATGGATATGGGTGTGTGCTGCATACTGCAGTCTGTCCAGCACATCTCTGCTACTCTTGGCATTGTGTACTTCCCAATCATGATACTACTACATCCTTCACACATGCCTGTTTGCCACCTCTCCCCACATTCGGCTGTTGTGTGGCTGAGGTGCCATGCCGTTGACAGCTCATGTTCACGGCTTGGCAAGGTAACCATTGTGAGTTGTTCTGTCATGTCTGGTGAGTGGACATGTTGTTGTGCATGTTGGTTGTGATTTTGTGACGTGTGCATTGCCAGAGTTGTGATTTGCATGGTTGTGGAGTTGAGGTGAGTTGGGTGTTCATTTACAACTTGTTAAGAGGCTGTGCATTTCCCTTGTTGCCATCCTGGGTACGCTGGTTGATGATGGACGGTCGGAGGACGAAGGAATCATGCACACTGGCTGTGTATTTGAAGGCGACATTGTTGGAGGTTCCACGGTGTTCTGTTGTTGCCTGCACATTGGTGTGGGATGTGTACTTTTTGTTGCGGTGATTGTGTGCTGTGTCACCAGGGGGCACAGGTGGGACATGTGTGCTGTGGATTACCCCCAACACGTGCATACCTCCTGCTATGGCGTATGATCCTTGCTTGGTCTCCAGCGTGACCTGCGCATTGTGTTGGACGTATGGGGACTGGGGTACCAGGGTGATGGTGATATCCAGGACAGGTGTGAGGGACTTGGATGTGGCTGGCAGTGAGACTCCTCCGACTCTGGCAGGTGTTGGTTGGGGTGTGCCAGGGGCCAACAGGTGCAGCCAAGTCAGCAGCCTGGTGTGGGGTGGGGATGTTGGTTGTCCGCTGTGTTGGTGCCGTAGGCCTGTTGGGCGATGATGGTCGGGATGCGTGGGATGGTTGTCCCTTTCAGCCTGTGGTGGATGGTGACATTGTCAGAGGTTGGGTCTGTGAGGCTGGTACGCTTCCTGGGGGTCCGCTGACTTTGTCTGCGCTGCGTCTGTGGTGGTCCAGGGTGGGTGTTCCGGGTGTGGGTTGTGGTCCTGGGGTGGTGTGGGTGGGCATTGTGGCCCTCTTGGGTGTCTGGGCCGCATGATGGGTGGCTCCATGGCATCTGTTGCCCTTCAGATGTGGCCCTGGGCTATGCTCCCTTTTGTTGTGCAGGCTGCCGTCCGACTTTACACCAGGTCAGAGCAGGTGTAGATTTCCTGGTGCTAACGAGCCTTATCGCCTGTTTTGTGTTTTTATCGCAGTTCTGTCTGGTCGTTGAGAATGTTGAAGTGTGATGTTGTCACGGCTTTTGGCACGGGAACGCCCACTTTGCATCTCATTAGCAATAGTTGCGGTGGGCCTCTGTGGCGATGTTTTTTGCGGTTGCTATCGCGGGTATACTGGTGCTGTGGGCTGTTTACACAGGCTTATGAATGGGGAGGTATTTTTATCACGACTTTGGCTGCGATAAAGTGACGTTGGTTCGGCGATAGTTCCTTGTGAATATGCCCCTAAGAGTACTTTACTCGCATCTACGAGAAAATCGACATTAACTAAACAAAATGCCAGAATGCGTGACAGTTTTCACAGTGTTTTAGACAGTACTGGTTGCTTAGTTTCATTGCATTAATTTTTGTATTTACTCTTTTACACAGCATCCAAAGTAGGTTACCTAACCCCAAAGCCCCGAGTTGTTAAATGACCCATAGAAGGGAGTGTTTTACAGTTGAGCAAATGTGTCCAAATGTAATTTTGGTAGTGCCATGGAATGATCAGCCAGTGAGGTACTCGATGAGCAGGTATTTAACTACACGTTCAAAACATACAGTATTGTGGCTGTTGTTTGTACACAACCATCTCTCTGAATGTGTTTATTAACACAGAGCTTCATCTACCAGACAGTGCTCACAGAGGGGCGACTAAAGCACAGAACAAAATGTATTCATTTATCCTGAGTGTGAAGGCACCCGGTAGGCTTAGATGCCCGCCCGGAGAGGCTAGGGATCCCAGCGCTTCTACAGACTCTGCCGTGCTCCTCTGCACCAGCAGGGCACAGCTCAGAATCTGCCGCTTCTGCTAAGAATAGGTGATGGGGATGAGGGTGGGGCATGCAGGAGTTGCCAGCAGATTTCCAGGTTATTGAAAGTGATGATTCTGACGTGAGGCAATGGAGACTGACTTTATCTGTTTGTCTGCACCAGTCTATTTCTCTACCATCTACCGTGCTCACTGTCATGTATCCATTCATCTCTCTTTGTTAGAGGTGCACAAGCCAATATATTAATTAACAGGTAGAGCCAGCCGGAGATGAGCCACGCGTATACGAGCCAGTGGGCAAGCCGTGAAAATGATCGGCATGTTAATCATACAGTAAGCATGATGTAAATGTGCGATAATGTCTCTTCAGAATTCAAAAAAGTGCATTTCTTTAGCACGTCACCTCAGTACACAACATTATAGCACTGAATTGAGAGGAAGTTATTAAAAGTGCTCATTTTAAGCATGAGTTAAAACACTGCCGCTCCTCCCGCCCGACAACAATGCCATTTGTGAACAAAGAGGCGTCAGTGGCCATGCATACCACGAATGTTGCCTAGAGTCTTACTATATTTAGAGTAACATTAAAATCTAGTTATTTAAACACGAGAAGGTTTTGTACAGCACGCATCTTGAACTCGCATATTTTAAGGTGGCAATAATAAAGATGAAAACTGAAGTGCCGGCAGGCAAGAAAACACGAACAGGAGTGGGGGTGGGGGCAGGGGAGGGTGAAAAGTCACAGACTGAGGGAGGGGGCGGTGGGGTGGGGAGACATGGAAGAAAATAGTGTTAGGAGTAAAGGGGTCAGTAGCCATGGAAGGATACAAATGATGAATGAGGAGGGACTAACAAGCCTCAAACCAATCGGAAGGCAGCATTTAAGACAAAAGCCAATGGGCAGAGAGTGGGCGGAGCTCCACGCAGCTTCCACACTACAGTATATACTGCATGCCGCGCAAAGCGATGGAAGCGCATACGCGCTGCAACGCTAGGCGAGACCTAAAAAACCTCCACCAGCCCTTCTGTTCTCAGCAACAATTAACCAAGTTCTCTTCTTTCTTTTCCTACTAAGGTTCGCTAAAAGGAAGTCAACCATCCAATTACCACCTTTATTGAGAGCAGTGATCTTGAAGTTTCCGAGACTGGCTTCTGTTTTTCCCATGATTCTGAGACCACACGTGTGACTCTCACTGTTGACATATGAACCATATTGGATCAGGGTGGCCTTTCTGACCTCTGCGCAGCCTTTGATAGGTCTTTCATGAGAACCTTATGACACTCCTTTCTTCTACTGGCATTCATAAATATATGCTCTTGCAAGGCTACAATCTTTCCTCTCCGGTAGAGTATAGGTGGTTCCTCTTTCACTGTTTCACGTTTCGTTTGCGTTATCTGGGGTGCTCGTCATGATTCTTCTCTCAGCTGCACCCTCTTTAACATTGATATTATTCCTCGTGCTTCCTTGATTTGGTTGTTTGGCTTCAATGTCATGTCGTGTTCTGATTACACTGAATTCATTGTTTCCATCAATGAGAATTCTAACTGCACACAGAAAAGATTTCTTTCTGGCATGATAGCATATGCCAGCTGGATGAAATATAGTTGCATCAAGATGAATGATGACAAGATAGAGGTCCTCATTATGGGCACCCATACCGTCATCTGGTCATCTCTTCGGTGGCCCCCCAGAGCTCGGCTTCACACCTGACCCAGTCACCTCAACTAAGAATCTCTGCTTTCTTTGGACTCTTCCTTATCAGTTCAAATTGGCCGTGTGGGCTCCTCCAGCTTCTACTATGTTTGGAAGCTCAGAAAAATCACCGTTCTTCTCCCCACTTTCACAGGACATAGTGGCCGGAACCTCTATTGTTTCTCCTCTTGTTTACGGAAAATTACTCTACATTGAACTTGCCTTTTATCTACCCTCTTAGTAGGCACGCTTTTCTAGTGACTTCTCCAATAGTTCTCTACTTTCAACCATCTCAAATCCCTCCACTGATTGCCAGTCACCAAATGTTACATCTTTAGAGCCATCTGAGAGCGAGTCATTCATATCAATGCCCTACGAATATCAGAAATAGGTTCCGGGCTTGCCTCCATAGCACTTTGCAATCCTCCTTTGCTAACCCCCTTTTCCTCCTCCAAATAAAACATGCCCGCCCTTGGGGCGATTCCTTGGCAGGCTCCTCCCGCAACTAGAGGTTGGGCGCCATTAGTCCCGCCTCAGGCAGGAGCCCACCCATGGAATTCGGTTGCACAGTCACGGTTTGATCGGGTGTGATGTCAACGCAGGGCACAAGAGATCTAGGGGGCATTTAAATTAGGCCTGGGCTAAAATTTCGTTCCGTTCGCGGAAATTGCGATAATTTGACATTTTCGCGTTCCGCGGAAAGCGCGAAAATGTCAAAATTTCCGCATTCCGCAGCTTTGCGATAATTTGGTTCTTGCTCGCGCTGTAAAATAATACATTCTCCCGTGCGCGCGATCGCCTTACCTGAATCCCTGCGTTCGCCGACAAGTTTTCTTGATCCGGTCGCGTTCTCCATGAGATGTTGTATTGTTTTTAGCCATTTGCGCTGTCTCGCGACAGTTCGCGCCCGCAGTGATGTCATGCGTCGCGTGATCACGTCTTTCTTCTCGCGATCATGCACCGCGAGACAACTGAAAAGAAGATGGCCGCGCCCGCATCTTCGCGATATTTCCGCGTGTTTGCGATAATTTTTAACATTTTCGCGATAATTTGCGAAAGTGGATTTCGCAAATTCCGCCCACCCCTAATTTAAATCTGGCACTTTTCAGAAGCTGCCCTCTTTTCCCCACCTCATCGCATCCGTTGTATCTGTGGAATTGGTTGCTTCTCGGCCTTTTGGCTAAGATCAAGCGTAGTGCCTATTCTTATCAGAGTGAAACCATTGTTCAGTAGGAGTAATTTTTATAATAATTGGATCTACGACTTCGACGTTGGAGCAAAGTAAATTTGCATTGTACATGCAAATTGATGTAAATTTCAGAAAAGCCCCAACTGACTTCTAAGGAAGGGCGAGGAGGGATACCAGCGTGCTAGTATCTGTTTGTTCACTAGGAGCGCAAAATATTACCCCCAAAGACCTATAGTCATCTCTTAGAGCTAGGTAATGTTGCTCTCACTAGGCACTCTATTTTTCTTGGCATTTCGCAGGACTAATATTGGAGGACTAACAATCGTCCTAAAACCTTTCACAGGCCTCATAAAACACCCAAACTTCTGGTGAGGGAATTTATGCTTGGGTGGAGAAACATATAACCATCACTTTAGCTCTTAGGGGTGTTTAGCAGAGTTTCTTGCACAGCAAGCAATTGTTGCCTGCTAGTTGGCTCAGGACAGGGAACACCTGTAGGTAACGGGTAATCCCCAGGGTAACCCAGTGAGACACCGACAACCCAAAAGGTAGGACCCATGGCAACCGCGACGGTTGAAGACATAGACAATGGTGCCCCAGGTACCAGTGCTGAAGGCATCCCCCATCAGATGCCTTGAAGCCCAGCCCCCTGGGGAGGCCAACATCGAGGCAAGTAAGGCAGTTCCCCAGAAGCAAGCGCCAGTGCTGGGAAGGCTGGCCCCAAAAAGACCCAGGGGACACCTGAAAACCCCACAGCTGCCAAACCAGGGAGCAAAGTGAAGGGTGGGGAAAGGACCAGCTGAGAGGACCAGACAAGGGACCGCCCGAACACTTCAATGGGTTCAATCTCACCCATAGACATTCCCAGGTTATGACGTGGGAGTTAAAGAATAAGAAGGGACCCAAACTGGACCGAGACCTGTTCCTGAACAAGGTCGTCAAAACAGCAGGGATCACAGGACAGGAAGTGCTGAGCTGCGAAGCCTCAGCATCAGGATGGATTTTTCTCCTCAGCTTCGTCACCCAAGCCCTCTACAGGAAGTACTGGGAGTTCGTCCAGGGGAAGAAGGAGGAAAAGCCATACTGTGACTTCAGCGTATCGGCAGGATGGGAGCCAGCATCAATGGAGAAGAGGATCACGGTGGAGATGACCAGCCCCCACATCCCAGACCAAGACATCGTGTCCCTCCTCCAACGATATGCCACCATCAAGACAGGACCCACCAAAGTCTGAGACAGCAGAGGAATGTGAAACACGACCTGGCAAGCAATCGTCAGCCTCCACAAGGACCCAGCAGCAAGGGATGGACTGAGACACCCACTGGCGAGCTTCTGCCTAGAAGCCAACGAGGGCAAGATCAAGTATCCAGGACAGCCCTTCAAATGCCGGAAGTGCCAGGTCTTGGGACACATGGGAAAAGACTGCTTGGAGAAGTTCTGCAGGATCTGCAAACAGACCGGACACAAGGCAAGCGGATGCAGCGGCAAGAAAATGTGCAACTTCTGCAGAGTAGGAGGTCACACCTACTACCGATGCGCCATGTTTGACATGCCGAGGACCTATGCAGCGGCAGCAGGGGGAACCCCAGCCTGGAGGACCACTAGACCAATGCTGTCCCCAGCTGCCAACACCGAGGTGAACGCCCTCCTGAAGGATGCAAGGCGAGAGATGCCCAAGAAACCAAAAGCACCCAGGAAGGGTGACCAGAAAGGCCTGGCCCGAAGGCCCCAACACCCCCAGGACTGGACCCAAAGACCACAGAGGACCCCAAGGCAGGACCGACCCCAAGATAAACCAACACCCCGAATGGGATGGTGCAGGCTAAGGAAGTCCAGAAACCCAAGGGAGCCCCAGATGAAGGAACACAACAAGTAGCCCCACCAACAGAAGCCCCAAGGGAGACAGACCCTACACCAGAAGTGGAGACAAAGGAGGAGGAGGCGGCAAAGGATCCAGCCACGGCAAAGGGGAGGAAAAAGAAGAAGAAGAAACAACCCAAGAGAATGGAAGAGAGCAGCACCAGGGGCAACGATGAGGAGCTCACAAAGGCATGGAACCAGGTGAAGTCCCAGACGCTGCGAAAGAAGTGCTCAAAGGACAAAGAAGAGGGGGAGGAACGAAGGTAAGCCAATTCCAGACACCAACAGGCACCCCCACCAGAAGCACCACTGCCCGAACCCAAGCGGGAAAAGGAGGCGAGGGACGCAGCAGCAGCCACAGCTCTCCAACGGGGAAGCAGTAGGAAGCGGCAGATGGCAAGGAAAGAGGACTTTGTTGCCAGTAAGAAAATCAACAAGGCTGAGTCAGATGACGAAGACGTTGTCATCATCGAAGACGAGGAGATGGAGGACGAAGGAGATAACCAGGTGGAGGACCCCATCCAGTATGCACTCTAAGAACTCCACCAGCAACTGAACATGATGGGAACCACCACAGTCACAGGAGAGGAGACGCGGAGAATCCCAGACATGGAAACAGAAGTCCTCATCAGGGGCACTGAAGACAGCACAGGAGAGGAAGAGCAAGACCAGCGAGCAGCTAAACAGAGCAGGCCAGGGCCTTCAACCTCAGTAGTGGTTTTGAACAAGACACTGACAGCTAGTGCTGAGACAATGGCTGTATCATTGTTCGCCCTAAATGTCAGAAGTGTGAAAGGCCAGGTGAGGCAGGTTGGCACGTTGTGCTTCCTGGCCACCCAGAACCAAGATAATTCTTTTCTGCAGGAATGAGGGATTCCCTATGCCCAGTCGCACAGCTAGCTCGAATGGCAGTGGATGCACGGGCCATCATTTTGGTCCAGAGGAAACAATTGCAAATCATCTGGAGTCACCATTCTGATCAAGGGGAGGCATTTCACCACTGACAAGGTCACCGTGCAGGTCAATGGCAGAGTGCTGGTCATGGACGACTCATAAGCTGGTGAGCCCGTTAGGCTCATCAACGTCTATGCCCCCCGGAGAAGAATGAGTGGCTCAGGATATTCAGGGTGCTCAGGAGGCAACTCGTGTCCTCCAGGACCATCCTGGTGGATTTTGATTTCAACTGCACAGTAGAGATAGATGGACGTACTGGGTCAGACTCTGTGGGATGGACGTGATGTCCAGGTTGTTGGTGGAGATGATAGGTGAGGCGTCCCTCTGGGATATCATCGGGAACATGGGGCTGAACGACTGGAGTAGGCCCGGATGGATCTGTGTGTTCACGGAGCAAGTTCCTATTCACATCCCCAACGGTAAAGCCTGGACAAAGCTCCATGGTCGGCGTCCACTTCACTGACCACAGAGCAGTCAGTTTTGAGGGGAAAATTATAGGGAAGTTCCCCACTGGCCCAGGATAGTGAAGCTGAACTGGTCGTTGTTGGAAAACGAGGAGTTAGTGGCAAACCTCAGAGTCGCATATGTAGAGTGGAAAGACATGAAGGACCTCTTTTACTCCACCAGTGAGTGGTGGGAATGGGTGAAGGACAGGTTCCGGAGCTTTTTCCAGGATTCAAGCAGAGCTGCTGCACATGAAAAGAAGAGGTCGTTCAGGAAGCTGCAGAGCAAGCTTCAGCAACTGTACAAACTCGAGTTTGGGGGATGGGACGTGGACGATTACCTGGATGAAACCCAAAAATGGTTCACGGAGAACTTCAGTGAAGAATCTAGGAAAATTATCTTCCGGACCATAACGAGAACTTCGAGAAGGACGAGAAATGCAACTCGTTCTTCTTCAAGAAACTTCATTGGGCTCACACACCGCTGGTAGAGCTTCGGGACTCATAGGGAAATGAGTGAAGAGGGAGGTGATGTTCAAGACCCATGACAAGGGAGACAAGGGAGTGACGGACATAGCCACCATCCTGAGGGGGATCTTCGTGTACCACTGTGTGAGGAGCCCCCTGAGGACCTAAGATGAGAGCTATGCTGGCTTTCTGATGGGACATATCTTCCTATTGCCAACTTGGAGGCGCCATGGATGGGCAGAATGGGTGATCGCCGTCCCCTACAACTGGGACACCCCATGGTTCTACCAGGAAGTCAAAAGTTAATCAGGGAGTTTGGTCTGGAGGCAACCACTCCAGCCACGTGGACTCCGAAGATCATCCAACGCCAGATAAATGCAAGAGACATCAGCGAACCGATCAGTGCCCTCCCCTAGGCCACAGCGGGCCACGTCTAGGAGAACATCGCCTGCAAGTGCCTGACCAACTAGCATAAATACATCGCCTGGTTGGCAATCCAAGGAGGACAGCCAGTGAGAGCCTTCATGCATGCAAGAGAGCCCAACCGATACAAGTCCTGCCCTAGAGGGTGCACCACGGATGAGGCGACCTACCATCTCTTCTGGGAGTGCGCATATGCACAGGACCTGCTGAATGCCCTAGGCATGGAGCTCAGGGCCTGGATACCAACATCATGCATCACTGTGGACTCAGTGATGTATGGTCTGTTTCTAAGGACACACACACTCTGGGACCTCCAGGACTGCTGGAGGCTCCTTTGCTGCTTTAAAGATGTTCTTCTGTTTTCTAGAAACTGCCTGGTAGTAGGGAAGAAGGAGACATCGACCCTGGGGTGCCGAAAGATGATCCACAGTCTCCTACGTGACTACGCTGCACTGGACGGATCAGATGAAGACAGCGACAACTAAACCTGAGGACCCAAAGGAGTCCCCCTGCCCTTACCTTGGGGGATCCCCAGAGGGGCCTCTAACCTCCTTGTCCTTTTTCCCTTTAATCCAGGATCTGAATGGCAACAGGGGAGAGGAGACCACGGATGAAGACAGGTGGAGTAAATGTAGTTATTTACAATATGTTTTTTTTTTTTATTTATTGCATTTTTAGGTACAAACAACAAAGATCTATGCATCCACATCATTATGTGCCATTCAGAGTTTGTACATGGCGCTTTCTAAAGTAACATGACCTTAGACAGGGTAGTGGCCCATCAATAGTCAATTTAGGCTGTGCATGACCTCTCATCCTCTTCCTCCCTCACCCGTATCCCATCCCCCAGCAGCTTCATACAATCCCCTCTCACAAGTATTATCCCATTCTGTGCCTGTGCCTTCACGACCCCGTCGTTCACTCCTAAAATCTGACTGCATTGAGGGTAGTCCCACTCCCCCTATCTTGATCTCGCATTCCCAACATCGGGGGGCCAATGGTGGGTGAGTTAGTAAATACATTCGTAAGGGGTCCCATATATCCCTCTGTCTAAAGGTAGGCGGAAGAAGTTCGGCATATGCCAAGGATTGTTCTTGCCATAATATGAGGTCTTGGATCCAGACTTTGAATTTAGGTTCCCTGCCCCTTCCTCACATGCAGGCAACCCTTCTTATAGCCAATAAAATCCCCAGTGCAGTGAATTTCCAATGAGCAGCGTCAATCTCTACAGTAGTTATTTACAATATGTATTTGACTAACGTGACCGTTTCCCTTCACAGGAAAAAGGTCATTGGGATAGCTTGTGCACTCTTGTTACTAAGTTCATTACCAACAACTTACGAATAATAGGGTGACGATTGATATATCAGAACCAGAAACGAGGCCCTGACAAAGGAAAAAAAAAATAGAATAAAAATTGTCCTTTTTTCCAGGAGTTAGTATTCCCTGCTGCTCAGCTTCGGTCAATCAACTAAGGTGCAGGTGTTTCGCACGTTGGGGGGATTACACTGCAAAACCACTTTTGCTTGATGGGTTTGTCTCTGTTCCATGGCTTCTTGTTTCGCTGCACTACCGGGAGTTGGTGAGTCTCCCCAGTGTGGCATCCCGTGTATTGTGCATGCTCCCATTGATAGTTTGGGAATCTGCAGCGCAGAGCCAAAGTACAGCGCATTTGGTGTCCCACTAGTGCAAGGGTTCATGTCCCCTTTGCTGTTTGCTTCATTTTTAGGTTAAGCCTGGGCAGCGCATGTGCTGCTGCTAGGCATGCAAGAGTGGAGTGTGTCTTTGAAGCCCCGCCCACTTGCCGCCCATATTTTTAATTGGCTTGTGTCATTGTCCTCCGTAAACGCTAACTTCTGAGTCATTATTAGGCTTGTTAGTCACTCCTTGGCACCGCCTTCTCTGCATTTGTTACCTCTCCTAATGACTGGACCTTTTACTGGTGTTCTTACATGGTCTGCTTTATAAGTCGGTGAGCACTATTTTATTTGATGCTCTTCCCCTCTTCCACCCACTACCTCGCAGTGCCCGCTTTTATTTTAATTTTTACTAATGGCGGTCTGCTTTAACTATAGCATGCACATTTATTTATTTATTTATTTTAGCAGCATGGTCCGCATTTAGCAGCCGGGCTTATTTATTTAGTTTTACTAGCGCCCATTCAGCGCTTTCACATTCATGAAGGCCGTGCCCCTTTCTTTCCACAAACCGAGTCTAAAGAAAGGTACGCGGAAACATTAAAGTGAAAGCACAACATCGGCACTTTTACCCCTTAAAAAAAATCACCTGTTTGTCAACTTGACAAACAGATGCTTCTTTTTTGTGAAAGCCCCCATGCCGCAGTTTCACTTTAATGTCGGCCGCGCACCTTTCTTTAGACGCAGCTTGTCTAAAGAAAGGAGCGCGGCCTTCATGAATGTGAAAGTACCATGGGCCCTAGTAAAACATAATATTTGCAATGCAATAGATATCGCATTTGCAAAAGTTTAAGCTATTGCATTGCCAATAGCTTAAACTCTCGTTAATTCAAGACCCATTACATTCCAAATGGCCAAGCAACCACGCCGCTCAGGAGTGGGTAAGTCTTCTGAGCGGTCACAGCAGATTGAATGTGCGTGCCATCCTACTGCTAAACTATGTATGCAGTTAAGGGTCTATTCTTGACCAAGGGCTCGTATCCCACCCTAGGAATTATACTGCAAGTCTTAGATCTGCGGCTTTCCGAGCCCCCCACAGGGGGCCAAAAAAGAGGGCAGCCCTCTAGTGCCATCGGGGCACCCCACACCCCCTTATGGGCAGGGACTCAGGGAGGAGTCCCACCCAGCCTTGTTGCAGCACGCAAGGCGAGCATCACTTCCTGTGCGCGAGGACAGGTGGAGGGGTATATATGCCTCCCCCACCATCTGGACGTCCTCTTGTGCGCGCTGGACACGCCGTCGTGGTTGCATCAGTTCCAGGTCGTCGTGGTCGCATCTCTGTCACGGGATAGTCAGGACGGTAGTCGGTGAGTGGCTAGTTGAGGCCCCCCTTGTTTTGCCCCCTGCCCCGGTGCTCGGCTGGGTCTCCCGCAGCATGGTCACCATTGCAGCTCCGGCAAAGGCCGCGAGTGCGTGGTGGGGTCGGGGTAAGGACAACGGATTGGGGTGTTCACCGCCCAAATTTACAGGCGTTTTAGATGTGGTCTGGGTCGGGCGCTAGCCCGCATGCTGACCCCGGCGGGGCTGGGGCAAGGGGTTGCCTGTTTGGGCCTGGGGCACACTGCGCACCTGGACCGGAAAGAGCTCGGGAGTCGGGTCAGATAGGTCGCACTGACCGGGTCCCCCCTTCCAGTAAAGTCCGCAGCACTGAGTTTTAAGGGCAGTGTCTTTTGCAGTGCTGCCTGTTCCACATTATCCAGACACAACGTGCTGGTTAAATTGACTACTGACACTGGACACGCCGTCGGGAGGGTTGTCCGATCGTTGCTGTTCCAGCGAGCCAAGTGGCTCGACGCTGTTCCGGTCGGGCTCCCGCCTGCTACGCAAGATTAGTAATGGTGAGTGCTCCATGCCACCCCCCTCCTCCCGTCTCAGGGACAGTCCAGCTTGGCCATGGCGCGGGCTGCCATGGGGAGGGGGAAGCACTTTGTTATCTGGTCAGCCGCCAGCGGCGGTGGTCAGTGACCAGACCAGCGTGGTACGGGATATGCCCGGGGGTGTGGGAGCATTCTCCCAGCCGTGACTTTAACCATCTTTTGGCTGGGGCCGTGTGCAAGTTCTTGAAATACTGTCCTGTACTCCCTGGGGTACGCGTCCTACGGGTTTCTGGCGGGCCTAATGGGTAGCAACAGAGGACTCAGCTGGGTGTTTGCAGGGTTCCCTGTGGGCTGGGGGGTCATGGGCCTGTGTAGTGGCACCAAGGCACGCTCGCCGAGATCTCGCAAATGGCGAAGTGCCTAACCCATTTATGGTGTCCCCCGGGGCGAGGCTTTCTGTTGGGGGCTAGAGGATGCGCTGCATGACGAGCCCGGGCACGCGTCGTTCTCCCTGTAGTGGGCATGTGGGGTAGTGCGAGCGGTTGATGGTTTTGCTTTCTGAGGCTTAATGAGATGCACGAAGCCCGGAGTTAAAGTCCCACGCCGTTTTGGCATCGGAGATAGTGGCTGCATGGGTAAGAAAACTGGGCTGTCCTGGTACTATGAGGAACTGTTTACAGTCAGGGAGGCCCCTGCTTACCCACTTACAACTCTCCTGTCTGCCCGCTGAGTTCCTGATTGTGGGGGTTAGTGTTTGTTCCCCTCGGTTTAGATTTGCGGTTGGCTGGAGGCTTCAGGAGGGGGACAATCGAGCAGGTTGCTAATGTGTGGCCTGAGCTGCCAACTGGGGGAGCCTGGTACCGAGCGCGGCGTCTGCCGCACCCGTGATCTTGAGCAGGACGCAGTGTTTACAAGATGGTCGGGTCATTAGGCGGCATTTTGTTGGGGGCTGCAGCTTGGACCTAACGCCGCTGCTGGTGTGGCGCAGGGCTTGTTTACTGCATCGGTGGGGTTTGGGTGCTGCATGCACCGAGGGGCCGCATCCGCTGGTCGAGGAGTTGAGAGGCGATAGCCCCGACCCAAGTGCAGTGCATGCCCTACATGCCCCTGGTGAGCTCATTCCTTACTGCCGGCTGGCCTTGGGGACTTGGTCTGCGCGGTGGGGGAGGTGGCGGCGAGCTCTGCGGGGCTCCCTCTCCGTGGCTGTAGGCTGTGAGGCAGACCGGAGACTCGGCCCGCGTGGGTACAGACAAGTACCGCCGTCCTTGTCTGTGCTTACACAAATGTTTTGTACAACACTGGTTGCGTCGTCCTAGGCAAGGTGGTGTTATTGTTACCCCACGTCCTTGAAGAAATACATTTTGACAGATGTCTTTACTGCAGCCACTGTGGTGTTATTGTTACCCCACAAAAGGAGAAATAAAGTATTAAGCGGAATTCGCACAGTAAGGTGGGTGCAAACCCAGTTGTTACACATTCAATATTTTATAATAAATGCTTTGGGGCACCTACAGCAGTGAGGAATGCTTCCTGATTGCCTAGGACTTGAGGGTTAGTCAGGGCCAATTTGTCGGTTGAGCGACTTGTGCAGGCGAAGGCTCATTACACTTCTTGCACACCAGTTCGGAATTGATGCATTGCGTTAGGATCCCTGGGCATATAGGAAGGCCAGACAAGCAGCCAGGGGGTTACAGAGCAGGGGCACTCTGCTCTTAGCATAGTATATGCAGACTGCATCACCTCACCTAGGAAGCAAGCTGTGCTCGGGTGCTGGGTGGGACCCATACAGGACATCAAGTAATAATTGAGCAATGCTACTTGCCGGAGAAGATCATTTTATTGGGAAGCAATTGTGCGCTGCAGGTGGCCATTCCTTGCTTGAGATAGATGATGGCTTTAGGTCACTGATAATACATACTGGTCCAGTGGCTACCGGGCCATCGCAGCCCAGGTTGGGGGGTCAACCCTGTTAAATCCTAGGGTGGACTAGGAGGGTATGGGACTGGTGCTTAGGAAACCCTGACAGAGCATAGGAGATGCTGGCAGTAGGCCCAGCACTCCACCAGTCTCCCCCACTAGTGGTATTAAAAGCATTTCACCTGTCCGCTGAGCTACAGCGGGCTGTTCCGTTGGGGGAGAACTACAGCAGGAGACTAGTAGGGGGGAGGTCCCCCAACACATCCTCGCCTCCACTGTTGTTCTCAACTGCCCATGGAGAGTTCAAATACCTGTGCTAGTTCATCCAGAGACACAGTATCATTTCACTGTAAACAATCACAAAGTTGCAAGCATGAGATTCCCCCAAGGTCAACTGGTCACATTATCAGCAATAAAGCTGCCTGGGTAGTCTGGGTGCAGTCACCACAGATCTAACTGAACAAGCAACAGTCCTGCAGCAAAGAAGGGATGTTGTATTGATTGCCCACTCAGCAATATGACTATTGCACAGGGGGATTGAGAGTGTGTCAAGGGACACGGGTGGGGGGGCGACAACACTAGACGGTCAGCTTATGCTGGGTAGGAGGTTTCGGATCACCAACTAGAAGGGTGCCAAGTGGCAAAAACCAGTAAATGGGTTTAATATATGTGTGTCTCTGGCGTTACAGCTGTGTGAAGCCAGTCTCATTTAGACGTACGCCCAGGTGAAAATGGTGTGCTTTTTAAGGTTCTCATGACCAATGCAGTTTGTGGTATCTCCCAGCGGATCCACTGAAGATGTCCCGCAGCCAAACATGAAGCTGGGAACCTGGGATTCAGACACTTCAGCGGGTTTAAGCATCCAGGGTCAGAGATGGATAGCAGGCACTGTGAATGTGTGATCCGACGGTTAGTCAAGCAAGCGAGGTGCGCTGCGTAAGTTGTCACTACACGATAGGGTGAGGTGTCGCCTATAGTGGGCACAATACATACATTGTTTCAAACCAGATTTGACACCATTAAGGTTCACCAGGGTTTAGCAATCAAAGGGGTCTGTGCAATTGTCTGGAATGGGGTGCAGGGACGTGTTGTTACAGTTAAGCTCAAATGCCCCGCCAGCTACATTAGCCACGCTGAGTGGGGACGCTGTCAGCCAACATAATGTGCTGCCGTCCCAATAAATGGGGTAACAAGGGATCAAGCACAATAGGCTAATATGTCAAAAGAACATTTGGCACATCCAGTGTTCAACAAAAACTAAAATTTAACGGAGCAGGTAATTTTCCACCGCTGGGGATGCTCCGGGTGGACAGTGGGTACCCCCACCCCCACCTATTTGGGAATATTCTAAGATGGGGGTAAAGTAGGACTTAGTCAATCCTGAATGTTAGGTACCATATTGCAGACAGTGCGCACTGTTCAAATCAGACAGATTCTCTAAGAGGGTATGCCTAGGGGGTTTCACCACAGAGGGAGCTGAGCGGGCAAAATTCTCATAAGGAATAAGTGATGCAGGGCAAGTGCTGGGGGGCAGCCTTTCTCATTGTCACATTTGCCTAGTTATGAACATTCCTGTGCGTCATGATTTATCAAGCAAAGGGACTGTGCAAATATTAAGTATAATCCTTCTTGCTCTAATAGCCAAAGTAGGCAGGCGGGTGAAGGAGCGGTCTCGTAACAAGTGAGCTGCTGTCCCAGAGATGGAAGACACTGGTGTCCAAGCAAACACAGTGCTAGAAGGGCGGAAGCTAGGTGAGATCAGCAAATGGATGGGGCAATGTGAGCCACAGTGTCTGAAATCGTCCCGCCCAGAGCTGGCACGGGGTGGAGTCATGTGAGGCAGTGGAACTTTCACGCAGAAGGCTGAATAGTTAATTGCACAAGTCACAGGCCAATGGGGCTTTGATTTCATCAGACTCTAGCTGATCCAGGTTACGTCAAGGGCCATCATGAGATAGATGGGGTTCATTTATCACCGGTAGTGATGGGATTCCTTTCTTCTAGATTTGCAGGGGGCTAAGTCTGAGGAGGCTGTTGAGCATTCCCGGAAGCGGGTTAACAGTTCAATGCGTAAGTTCACAGACCAGAGGGGTCTGGGTTTCGTCAGACATGAGATGATCCAAGAAAAGGTGAAAGGATACTTTGAGGCTGATGGGGTTCACTTATCGCCAGTAGGATAGACTCTTCCTTTTAGATTTGCGAGAGGCGCTAGAGATGAGAGGTTGCAGGTAAGACCATAGCTATTTGGTGGGGGGCTCTGGCGGCGACGGTGGCCACCTCCAGAGCTGTGGCGGAGTTACAGGGCGATCTAGAAGCAAAGGGGTACAGAAGGGTACCTCTGCGCAGCACAATAGGGGTGCCAGAGCCAAATCCCAGGAGCCTCATGGGAGGTTCCTGGAAAACTGTGTCGGCGCCATGTTAGTCCTTCGGGCGGTTGTGGGCCTGAACAACCGGGGGCTTGCTCCGCCCTGAAAGGGGCGTGAGTAATAAGGGATCATGTGTCACGTAATCCGGGAGGAGGATCACCAGAAGTGGCAGCACAGATGGGGTTGGCCCAGTGCTGCTTGCCTCATCAGACGGGCAGGCGGCCTAGATGGTTGCCTGTCCTTGGATCGCCCGTAAGATAACCCACCATATTACATAACGGTGTATGTAATAAACCTGCAGCAATTTCACCGAAACAGAAAATGTGTGGTGTGTTTATTTATTAGCATGAATGTTACGTGTGGTGGGGTGGGGAGTGTGGCCAATGGTGGTGCTATGCGGCTGTCCGAGGCCCCCGCAGGGGGCCACTAAAGAGGGCAGCCCTCTAGTGCCATCGGGGCACCCCACACCCCCTTATAGGCAGGGACTCAGGGAGTCCCTCCCAGGCTTGTTGCAGCGCGCAAGGCGAGCGTCACTTCCTGTGCGCGAGGACAGGGGGAGGGGTATATATGCCTCCCCCACAACCTGGCTGTCCTCTTTTATGCGCCGGACACGCCGTCTCCCACCCTACCGCTTACCCGACGTGGTTCGTGGCAGGCAGGATACAGAGAATGTTGTAATGTTGTCTTTTTTCATTGCAGGCGGAGTTACAGGGCGATCTGGAAGCAAAGGGGTACAGAAGGGTACCTCTGTGTGGCACAAAAGGGGTGCCAGAGCCAAATCCCAGGAGTCTCATGGGAGGTTCCTGGAAAACCGGGTTGGCGCCCCGTTAGTTGAAAGGGGCATGAGTAATAAGGGACCATGTGTCACGTGATCCGTGAAGAGGATCACCAGAAGGGGCAGCACAGATGGGGTTGGCCCCAGTGCTGCTTAGCTTATCAGGCGGGCAGGCGGCCCAGATGGTTGCCTGCCCTTGGATCGCTCGTAAGATAACCCACCATATTACATAATGGTGTATGTAATAAACCTGCAGCAATTTTACCCAAACAGAAAATGTGTGGTGTGTTTATTTATTAGCATGCATGTTACGTGTGGTGGTGTGGGGAGTGTTGCCAATGGTGGTGCTATGGGCCGTGCAGCTCGGGAGTCGGTAAGTCTCTCCGGGCGGCCACAGCAATGCCAGGAGGTGAAGAAGTCTACTTACTGGCTGCCACAATAGAGTGTGCACTGTGCTGGAACTGGGTCCAATTTAGCCTTTGATCAATATCCAGGCAAATCTCCTGATAGGCAATAGAATGGTGTTTTTTGCGCCGAACCAGCTTCGGTTGCACCGCACAATCGGAGTCGCGCCACTCGAGAGAAGGTGCGTCTCTCCGAGCCGCCGGCATTCAAGGGAAGGTTGTCGCCGGTCAAGGCATGGGATTGTTCTTTTGTTTTGTTTCTTGCTACTCTCCGGCGGTCACCTGTGGTTTGTTGACGCACAAACTCACCCAGGAAGTCACACGTGAAACCACAAACATATCGTTAGGTAGCATTGGAGTGAATGTGCAACAGGGGCTGTTTAAGTGATGTAATAAATACATTTCTTAGCAGGTCAGTTTGAAATACTTAAATAGTATTTCTAGTATTATAGTATGATGTTCTTTCTGGATACTGTGTCTGCTGTATAATAAGAGGCAGTTTATCTCATTAAAAGGGTGGAGCAGTAGCTGTTTTCCACATGCAATGGAAGTGAGCTCTCACATGAGGTTCAATGAATCAATCAGGGAGAATATAAACGCGCTACTCATCGGATTCAGATCCTGACCGATGCGCTTCACAGGAAATGGTTTGTTGTGCATCGATGCTAATGTGCTCGTGTTTCTATCCCCAGATTAGTGTCCATTGACGTATTCTAGTTTGCGTTCCTCTCAGTACTCCCTTTCGCACTGGATTTAGGATTAAATCTGTTTTATTCAAAAAACAAAAAAAAAACCAAAAAAAACACAGTATCGGAATGGCAGCAGCAGCTGGCGCCTACAACCCTGCGGGCCGGCTGATCACAGCTCCTGTAAGTTAACCCCCCAGAACCCCATCCGAGCCCCCTAGGCAGATCCCTTCTAAACACAGCATGTCGCCTACAACCCCGTGGGGCCGGCCGCGTCTCAACTGCACTGTTCAAGAGGGACCCCGGATCCTCTGCTGGGCAACTCTAACTACACCCCCCCCTGTACCATCCAATGGAGCCCACCCGTGGGGAACCTCCCCGCCATGCGCTTGCCCGGGATGGGTGGGCCCCACGCTGACGAACCCTCGGTCCCGGGCATAGGCCTCGTGACCCTGAACCACCCTAAGGAGGAACCTCCGCTTCGATACTTCCTGACCCAAAACAACTGAAAAACTAAGAAACATTTCCCCAAACACCCCCCCGTCCCGCTCCCCCACCCCGCCCTGCTCCCTCCCCCTGCCTTCCCCCCCTATGTTCGTCGTCCAGTGCGCGCCACCAGGCCCACCGCGAAACCGCTCGCCGTCTCTCTCAGGGGGCCACGTCAGTCAACGTCAAGCGGCCGTCTCCTCCGGCCCGGCGAGCCGCAGGAGCCGAAGATAACGTGGGCAGGTCAACTCCCGAAACTCCGTGACCAACAACGACTGGAACGGCTGCCATATGTCCGTGAAGCGCTCCGCCTCGCCCGCTGCCGCCAGCGACAGCTTCTCCATGCCCAATACATACCACAGTCTGTGGAGCCAGCCTGTGATCGTGGGCGGCGTAGCCGTGCGCCAATGTATCAGGATATTCTGAACTGCCGACCCCAATGCGATGGCCATCTGCCTCCCTCTGCGGGATTTCAGGGGATACATCAGCTGATTCGGGAGGCCTAGTAAGACATAGACCGGCAGGCGCGGCAACTCGACGTCGAAGTGGGAGTCCACGTCGTCCAGGACTTCCTGCCAGTAGGAGCCCAAGCGCGGGCAATCCCAGAGGATATGCGTAAGCGTACCCACCTGTCCACATCCCCGCCAGCACGTGTCCTCTTTGCTATGATCCATAGCATGTATGCGCTCCGGGGTATAATACCAGTAAATCGAGACCTTGGTGAGGGTCTCTGTGAGGCCTGTGTGGTACGCCGAGTGCCGAGCCCTGTAGGCTATCTGTCCCCACTCCTCGTGGCTCAGAGCTCTGCCCAGTTCTTTTTCCCACCGCTCCCTCCCTGGGCTGTAAAAATGTGATGGGGGTGGTTGAAGAAACCGGTAAAGGTCGCTTATGAGCTTCGAATCCGAGGACCGCGACAGGAGCCAGCGCTCATAAGGGAGGAGTCGTCTGTCCGCCGACTCTCGGACCCGGGGGTGCAACGCCCAGTGACGCGCCTGCGTGTAGCGCATCCGCTCGGTCTCTTGGAATGCATAAGTCTGTCGGAAGCTCCTAAAGGGGATCACCCCTTCCGCGTCATACAAATGACATAGAGCCCTGCAGCCCGCCCCACGCCAATGCGCGAATGCCCCCCGTTCCATCCCCGGGGTAAAATCAGGATTATCCACCAGGGGGGTCAACGGCGAGGGAAAGGTCGTGAGGCCGTGTGTGACGTTGGTGGCGTCCCAGGTCCGCAGCGGGACTCGGGTGATGAAGGAGGCGTAGAGGTTAGCGGGGCGGTGCGCCCTGCGCAGGAACGGCACCTCCTGTAAAGGCCTGCCGGCCACCGCCTGGTCTTGGAAGAGCCAATGTTTGTCGGACTCCCACTTACTCCACTCTACCAAATAGCGCAGCTGTGTCGCTTGAAAATATTTGCGGATGTCCGGAATACCGAGACCTCCCGCTTCCGGTGCCAGCATCGAGAGCGCTCTCCTCAGTCGCGGTTTCTTGCCCTGCCATATAAAGCGGCTGAGGTCGGCCTGCATCTTCTGTATCCACCCAGCCGGGGGTTGGAGCGGCAGCGCTCTGAACAGATACAAAATCTGAGGCAAGATCGTCATCTTGACCGCTGACACCCTGCCCAGTAGCGAGAGGGAGCCGCGGTCCCATCGGGTTAATTCTCCCTGAATCTTCTTGCCCAGGGTGGCATAGTTCGCCGCGACCATCGTTGGTAACGTGGGGGCCAACAAAATTCCCAGATAGGGTACAGTGTCCGACGACCAAACTATCGGCACCCGTTGCTGTAAGAGCGCTCTAGTCGTCCGCGAGAGGGAAAGGTCTAGGGCCAGCGATTTCCCCATATTCATTTTGAATCCCGCAACCCGCGCAAAAACATTAAGCTCAGCTATGCACTCCGGTAAGGCCCGCAGCGGGTCCTCTAGGGACAGTATGACGTCCTCCGCGTATAGACTAACAGTGTGGCAAAAGCCGCCAAATTTCACCCCTCTCACTGCCGCATTATCCCGGATCCGCTGCGCAAAGGGCTCCATGTAAAGAGCAAAGAGCAGGGGCGACAGTGGGCATCCCTGCCTCGTGCCTCTCTCGATGGTAAAGCTCTTGGAGCTATGCCCGTTTACCCGCACCACAGCCGTCGGGGATCGGTAGCAGTTGAGGATCATGCGTCGAAACCTGTCCCCCATCCCGAATCTCACCAATACCTGCTCTAGATAGGGCCAGTGCACTCGGTCGAACGCTTTCTCAGCGTCCACCGCCAATAACATCCTCTCACCCGGGATCCGAGACGCCTTTTCAATGAGGTGGGTGATTCTCTTGGTATTATCTACCGCCTGCCTCCCGGGAACGAATCCCGCCTGATCCGGGTCGAGGAGGCCCGGCTGATGGGGAGCCAGGCGCGCCGCCAGTATGCCTGTGTACAACTTGAGGTCAATGTTTAAGAGCGATATTGGCCTGTATGACCCACACTGGGTTCTATCTTTCCCCGGCTTGGGGAGGACTACCAGAGACGCCTGCAGCAATTCCGTCGGGATGGCCCCCGGTTCCGCGAAGGAGTTAAAAAGACGCGTTAGGACCGGTGCTAGCTCTGTGCAAAACGTTTTGTAGAATAGGGACGAATAGCCATCCGGTCTGGGGGACTTACCATGCTCGAGACGAGCGATGGCCGAAACCACCTCCTCTATCCTAATTTCTTTGTCTAGGGACTCCACCTGAGTGGGTGTCAGGGACGTCAAAGAGACCGAGTCCAGATACTCGCGTGTCGCGCGAGCATCTGGGGCCTCCCCGGCATAAAGGTCGGCATAATACCGGCGAAAGAGTTCCGCTATTTCGGCCTCCTCCGTGACAGGTGAGCCTGTCGGGCTAGTGACCTCTTTCACCATCTGCCTCTGTCGCACCTCCCGGAGTTTACTCGCTAGTAGTCTACCGCCTTTGTCTCCCCCCGTGTAGTAGGCATGCTTTAAACGAAGCGCCGCGTACTCCGCGCGGTCCATGTCAAGCGCTGTCAGTGTCTTTCTCGCCTCTTTGAGCTGCCGCCAAACCCAGGGGGCCCCCGTCCTGCAGTGCATTTGCTCCAGCTCGCGGACCCTCTGAGTAAGTTCCTCCCGTTTCTGCCGCCTGGCCTTATTGTCCGCCGCGGAGATCGCGATGAAGTCCCCCCGCAGGACCGCTTTCAAAGCGGCCCATTGGGTCGCGCTAGATGTGTCGGAACCCCCGTTGTGTGAGAGGTAGTCCCGGATCGCCGCTGTGACTTGCGAGACCACCTCCTTCCTATAGAGTAAGGAGTCTCGGAGCCGCCAGATCCGCGGTGTGCGGAATACCGGTGGTAAGGTGAACGTCGCCATGACCGGAGCGTGATCCGACATTGATATCACCCCCATCTCCGCCGATGTGGCTAAGGAGTACATTGGGCCTGTGACCAGAAAGTGGTCAAGCCGTGCGTACGTTTTGTGTGCATGGGAATAGTAGGAGTGGTCCCTAGCGGTGGGGTGCAATCGACGCCACAGGTCGTGCAGATCCATCTCCGCCAACTGGGCCTTGAAGCCAGCCGAAAACTCCCCCGTCTGCGGGGAGCGGTGTGCCGACCTGTCAAGGGCCGTTTCGAAGACCATATTGTAATCCCCTCCGACAATGATATGCCTGTCAGGCGTCACCATGACCTCCTCCAAGGCTGCTCTTAAAAAGGGCTCCTGCCGGTCATTAGGGCTGTAGAGGGATCCTATCGTGACAGAGAGGCCCGCCAGTCTGAACCTATAGGCCAATAGCCTGCCCTTGTGTTCCGCCTGTTTATTGAGAACGTCTCCCCTAAAGCGTCGGGCAGCTAGATTCGCCACCCCCGCCGTCTTCGTGCCGTTTGATGAGAAGAATTGTGAAGGGAATGCCCGAGACCGGATTCTGAGGCAGTCGCGGGGCAGGAGGTGTGTCTCCTGGAGCAGACATATATCCGCCTGGGTGTTCTCCAAGAGGGATAGAACCGCCCTCCGCTTGACTGGATTATTGAGGCCCCTAACGTTAAGCGTCACAATGTTAAGAGTCGTGGCCATCTGTGGACGAAACCGCTGTCGCTATGTGGCCGTGGGACTGCTCGCGCGCACCAGACGAACCCCCCCCCCCGGTTAGCTTCACCCTCCCTCTCGCCCCACCAACTCCCCAGTCCCCCCCCTCTGCTTCTCCCTCCCCAACTACCCCCCACCCACCCTCTAGCCCTGTCCCCTGGCAACGGGCCATTAACTTAGGGCTACCCCTCCCCACATTCCCCCTGCCTGTCCCCCAACTCCAGCTCCTCATAGTCCAAGTCCGGTCCCCGTGGGTACCAAACTTCAGTAAGGTATTCTAGTGGACGTCCAGCCACCCGCCCCTCCCCGTCCGCCCCCCCCCCCGGGCCCCAAACCTGCAAATGGGAGATGGTGAAAGTCTCTCCCCCCGGAGTGATTCAAGCAGTTAGTGCCACGTCGGTGGCGCCGGTGCTCTCCGCCACCTCCAGCACCGCGTTGTCCATGCTAGCTCTGATGGTGGGCGAGTCCGGTCTCTCGAGGCGTTCACGGGTCCGCCTCCTTGACACCCGTTGCCAGCCATCCTCCCCGGGGCGCCCCCTTCGCCGAGGCGTCGTGTCATCTCCGTCCGTTGCGGTGATGCCCAGGACCCCGCACGTTTCCTGCAAGGAGCGGAGGTGATGCATAGTGCCATTCCAGCGGAAGATTATTCGAAAGGGATGCCCCCAAGCATACTGCGTTCCGTGCTCTCTGAGAAAGTCCGTAACAATTTTAAAGGATTTCCGTTTTTGAAGGGTGATGGCCGATAGGTCTTGGTAGAGGGCCACCGGGTGTCCTCTGAAGGTCAGCGGCTGTCGCTTTCGCGCCTCTGCCAGAATGCGCTCCTTGAGTGGGAAGTCCAGGAGGAAAGCGAGAATGTCCGGGGGCGGCGCTGATGCCCTCCGTGGGGGCCCCACCCTGTGCGTCCTGTCGATGCGGATGAGAAAGGTTTCCTCTTCGCCCAGAACCTCCCGGAACAGGTCCCGTAAGTATCCCGCTACGTCTGCCCCCTCTTCTTTGGATGGCACTCCTCGGACCCGGACGTTGTTCCTTCGTGACCTGTTTTCGAGATCCTCCGCATGTGCCTGGAGGTCAATTTGCTGGTCCCGGAGGCGTAACACTTCCTGCTGCAGGGATGCAATCTCTTCGTCCCGTCTTTGGCCCGCGTCTTCCGCCGTGGCCACTCTTTCTCCCAAGCCATCCATCTCTCGACGCAGCTCTCGCACCTCCCCTGCCACTTCTGTCTTTAGGGTTTGGAAGTCCTCCCGTAGGGAGCTGAAGAGGGACTCCATAAAGGACCTGGTGACTGGGGGTTCTCCGTCAGCCGCACCCCCTGTACCACCTGAGGAGCCAGGCGACGGCAGACCCCTGTCGGTTCTTTGCTGTGTTCTGCCCAGGAGTTCGGGGAGTGTACGCTCCCCCTTCCGTCCTCCCCTACTTCCCGCCATTCCAAGGTGGAGGTGAGACCCCCGGGCCGCGCGGGTCCGCCGTCGCCTGTGATGATCTCTTGTAATCCGCGGTTCCGCAAGGCCCCCTAGGGCCTATCCCCACCAGTCCACTCCGCGGCCGCTGCGCTTTGCTCCGGTGATCTTCCGGCCCTCCGGGCCGGGCCCCTGCCCCTTCCGCCATCCGAAGCTCTGCGCCCCGCTTGCTCCTTGCCTGTATGAGCTTCACTGCGCTCTTCATATCCCGGGGCCCTCCGCCCCTCGCGTTTTGGGACCGGGCTGGTCGCCTCCTCCAGTCCCGGTGTGGCCTTCCCGCTCTCCGCTGCGAGCTGCCGCTCCCCACACACCGCCCGTCAGCCGCTTCCTCCTTACCGCTGTCTGTTGCCCGCTGGGTGCGTAGCTCTGTGCCTGCGTGTCCGCCGACTCAGGGAGCCGGTCCTAGCTTCACCCCTCTGCTCTGGATCTGAGTTCCGGTCACCGCCGCTGCTCCAGCGCCACGTGCGCTCCCCAGGGACCGTCCAAAGGCAAGGCGCGTAACCTCCTCGCCCTCTGCCGACTGTGCCTTCTTTCTCCCAGGGTCGCCACCGGGTCCTGCAGCCGAGCACCAAGTCGTGTCCGCGCCGGGCGGCGGGCCTCGCCCCCCCGGCCGGCACCACCGAGGGCGCGCACCCGGGCCCAATCACTCTGCCTCTGGGCCGTAGCTGCCGGTCCTCTCCGCCCTGACCGGCGGGTGTTTTTAGCGCTTCCTCGCACTTCCGCTCTTGGCACTCCCCCCCAGGGAGCACCGCTGACGCCATTGCCGCGGCCCGCTCCTAGCCTCGTTGGGGGAGAGAGGGGGGGGGGCCGGCTTGTGGTCGCCGCTGCGATCGTCCCGCTCCCACCGCCGGTGTGTGCGGGGCACCGCTAGCAAGTTCGAGCTCTTGTCCGGCTCCTGGCTGTGGGCGCTCTCGCCCGACCCGGCCCTCGTCACCGCCTTCTCCCGGCGCCTCAGCTGCGGCGGCGCCCTGCCGGCTGCCCCGGGACTCTGGGGGGCTCCGAGCTGCCTCTCTGTGCCCACCGAGGCTCCGCCTTTCTCCTCCGCCGGTTTCACCTCGGCGTGGGGGGAGATACTGCCTTTAGATCCGGGTCCGGGGCCCAGCAGAGCGGGAGCCGACAGGGAAAGCGTCCGTTCACGCCGCCATCTTGGCCACGCCCCTTCGCACTGGATTTACAGGTAAGAGCTCAGCAAGAGGGCTCAACACTGGAACGGGGCTGTGGGACATCAGCCCGGACAATCTCCAGGGGGGGGGATGCCAACCTTATAGAGGGGCGCACAGCTTTGCTGGGATTGCACTACGGGATTCTAGGTGGGCCTAGTCTTTTTAGGTCTCGCCTGACCCAGCGCATGCGCTGGTCTGGCGAGACATTTAGTAGGTGGGTTTAGAAAATGCTACCCACATTTTTGTGCTGGCGATAAGCTACAGTGCGATTAATCAAAAATGGACGGACCCAATGGTGTTGGTACGATCACTGGCAAGCAGTGCTTGGGAACCCACTAGGTGAGTAAAAGGCCCCTCACACACCAACCTAGTTGGTGTCATGCTTCATCATAGGGGCCCCAACCGGGTGGCCGAGCGCCTCCCGGTTGTGCTGCAACGCCTGACTACAGCAGAGCTGGTGTGGTGTGATGATGTGATGTTGTGAAAAGTTAAAAATATCTCTGAGAATCCTTGCCGGGGGAAATTTATTGATGGCGGCTCAGGATATATTAAAATTAAAAATTATGTGGAGCAACTATGAAAGGAATTTAATTTCGTAGTTGGCTATGTGTTTGGTCTACATGTTTCAGCCCACCATAGAATGTGCGGGGCTTTCTTCAGGACCAGGAAGTGAAGTGAGTGGCAAAACAGGGCCACGTGAATAGTGAAAAAATAAAAGGGGTAATTTACCTACACACTCTCTAAGGTGTGTGGAAGCGATATCAGCTCATTGGCAGACACCGCAGCGAAAAACCTGTGGGAAAGAAAACAATACACAGACATAGATGGCAAAAGATGCTAGAATACGCACCAAACAAGTATAAAATGCAATCTTTTACTGACTGTGAAAGGATCTTTATAGGCAGATGGTCGTACAGGTAGCAACACACACGCTGTGACATGCGGCTATTGGCTGGTGCTTCAGGATGTCAGGTGTTTAGGCGGGCGGGATACGCCCTTGGTGAGCTAACAGTGAGGCCAGCAAGGAGCGTGTGGGTTGCTCTCGTGGGGTGCCTGGAGGGTGTGGCAGGCAACTATAAGCTGGTGACGGCGTGTAGCCACTGGCTAAAATAGTCGGGCTAGGTCGCAACGAGTGAGCGATGGTGCGACTTGTATATTCAAATAGGCTATGTGTGTACCAGGCTTTGTCTAGGGTACAAAGTACAGAAATGGGGCGATTACCCTAGAGTGGCGCGCTCCAAGTGAATATTTAAAATTATGTTTAAAACGTTTTTTTATTGAGACAAAACAAACCATGGGGGAGGGGGATAGGAGGCAGGATACATGGAATACAGTCAAAGAAGAAGGGATGCATCTCCAGAGGGTTGGCAATAGGTGGCGCGGTGGCTCAGAGGGAAGAACACAGTAACTGAACGCTAGAATTACAAGCTGTGGAGTCCCACGCGCGTATCCGACACCCCAAAGCTGAGCAAGAGCATCCCCCCCATCAACACCTCAACAGAACACAATCCCCCCCCTCCCATCCCCCATCCTCCCAGTAACAAAACAACAACACTCCCCCCTCCCCCCCGTCCTATGGTCCCGCATCAAAGTAGCCCTAACCAGGAAGCCCCGCTCCCCCCCCCTCCCCGGGGGTCCCCATCTCACATGTAAGCTAGTCCGCCGGGGTCACCGGCGGCCTCAGCCTGAGAAGCCTAAGGTACCTCAGGCAGGTGAGCTCCCGGAATTCAGTGGACAGCAGCGCTAGAAAGGGTTGCCATAGCTCTTCAAATTGGTCTATCTCCCCCGCCACCGTGAGCGACAGCTTCTCCATCCCCAGCACATGCCAGAGCCTATGCAACCAACCGGTGATGGAGGGGACGGTGGATGTGCGCCAGTGGATTAGAATGTTCTGAACCGCAGACCCCAGCGCTATTGCAATCTGCCTACCCCTGCGGGACTTCAGTGGGTACATTAGGTCATTGGGGAGGCCCAGCAGGACATACGCCGGGAGTCGCGGCAGCTCTATCCCAAAGTGCTCATCCACCTCGTCCAAGACTTCTTTCCAGTAGGCGGTCAGCACTGGGCAATCCCATAGAATGTGTGTAAGGGTACCTTCCTGCCCGCAGCTCCGCCAGCACCCCTTGTCAGTGTGTTTATGCATTTCATACAGTCTCTCCGGGGCGTAGTACCAGTATGTGGACACCTTAGTGAATGTCTCCGTAAGGCCCGTGTGATATGCAGAGTGCCGAGCCCGATACGCAATTTTGTCCCATTCCTTGTGGCTGAGTGTCCTACCCAATTCCCTGTGCCAGCGCTCCCTCCCCGGGTTGTAGTAGTGAAACGGCGGGGGTTGTAGGTGTTTGTACAGATCAGTGATCAGTTTAGCGTCGGAGGTCCGAGTAGCCAACCACCGCTCGTACGGTGTAAGTGGACGGGCAGCGGTGGCACGCACCTGAGGCTGGAGGGCCCAATGCCGAACTTGCATGTAGCGCAATCTGTCCAGCTCCGTCAGGCCGAACTCCTGGCGGAGTTGCTGAAAAGGAACCACGCCTTCCGGGCCATAGATCTGGAAGAGTGCCCTGCAGCCCGCCCGTACCCAGTGGGAGAAAACCCCCGGCTCCATCCCTGGGGAGAAGTCCGGGTTGCCCGTAATGGGCGTGAGCGGCGAAGGGAAGGTGGTAAGGCCCCGGGTCTCGCAGACCGCGTCCCACACACGCAGGGGGACCCGCGTAACAAAGGAAGCGTAAAGATTAGGGGGGCGATGCGTGCGGCGCAAGAATGGAACCTCTTGTAAGGTGCGGCCCGCCACTGCCTGGTCTTGGAAGAGCCAATGTTTGTCGGACTCCCACCTGCTCCACTCCACCAGATAGCGAAGCTGTGCCGCCTGAAAGTACTTACGGAGGTCCGGAATGCCGAGACCCCCCGCTTCCGGAGCAAGCGTGGAGAGGACCCTCTTCATGCGTGGCCTGCGGCCCTGCCAGACAAAGCGGGAGATGTCAGCCTGCATTTGTCGGATCCAGCCCACCGGGGGTTGGAGCGGAAGGGCTCGGAAAAGATATAGTATCTGGGGCAGCACCGTCATTTTGACCGCCGCGATTCGCCCCAGCCAGGACAGCAGGCCTTTGTTCCATCGGCCAAGCTCGTCCTTGATCTTCCTGCTGAGGGAGGCATAATTGGCCGTAACCATCTCCGATAATGTAGGCGCCAGCAGAATCCCCAGATACGGCACCGTGGACGAGGACCACTGCATGGGGAAGAGCCGTTGAAGATCCCTCCTGGTTTCCGCAGCCAGGGACACGTCCAATGCCATCGACTTGCTCATATTCATTTTGAAGCCGGCCACCCCCGCAAAGGCGTCCAACTCTCGGAGGCAAGCAGGCAGCGACCTCCTAGGGTCGTCCAAAGTCAGCAGGACATCATCCGCGTAGAGACTGACGGTGTGGACGTACTGGCCCATCCGGACCCCGACAGCATCCGGATTATTACGGATCCTCTGAGCAAACGGCTCCATGTAGAGGGCAAACAGGAGCGGCGAGAGAGGGCAGCCCTGCCGCGTGCCGCGCTCGATGGCGAAGCCACCAGAGCTACACCCGTTTACCCGCACCGACGCTGAAGGATGCTTATAGCAATTAAATACCATGGTGCGGAACTTATCGCCGATTCCCAGTTTTTTGAGGACCCGCTCAAGATACGGCCAGTGAACTCTGTCGAAGGCCTTCTCCGCATCAACGGACAACAACATCCGCTCCCCCGAGATCCTTGAGGCCTTCTCCAGAACATGCGTCACCCTCTTGGTGTTGTCAACCGTCTGTCTACCGGGCACAAAACCAGCCTGGTCCGCCTCCACCAGGTCGGGGAGGTGTGGACCCAGCCTGGATGCGAGAATCCCCGTGTACAACTTGAGGTCGACATTTAGGAGCGAGATGGGCCGGTACGAGCCGCAGAGGGCCCGGTCCTTCCCAGGCTTCGGGATTACCGCGACCGTCGCCCTCAGGAGATCCGGAGGGATGGCTCCCGGTTCGGAGAAAGAGTTAAACAGCCGCGTAAGAACAGGGGCCACGGTCGTGCAAAAAGTCTTGTAGAATAGCGACGTGTACCCGTCCGGGCCCGGGGCCTTGCCATGTTTCAGCCGCGCGATAGCCGAAATCACTTCCTCCACATGGATGTCCCGCTCCAGGTGGTCAGCCTGGGCCGGGTCCAGTACCGGGAGGGTCACCGACTCCAAATAGCTATCGGCATCCCGTGGCGAGGAGGGCTCCTCAGCATACAGCGCCTCGTAGAAGCCGCGGAAAGTCTCCGCTACCTCCGCGTCCCCGGAGACAACCCCCCCGTCCGCACCCACCAGTTCTTTCACCACGCTGCGCTGTTGCGCGACCCGGAGCCGGTGTGCTAGGAGCTTGCCACATCTGTCCCCCCCAGTGTAGTAGGCATGTTTCAAGCGTAAGGCGGCGTACTCCGCCCTATCAAGATCCAGAGCGGAGAGGAGCTTCCTCGCTGCCTTCAACTGCCTCCATACCCTCGGCGCTCCCGTACGGCGGTGGACCTGCTCAAGCTCCCGGACTTGGGCTGTCAACTCATCCCTCTTCAGTTGCCGCTCCTTATTCTCGGCTGCAGAGATAGAGATGAATTCCCCCCGTAGGACGGCCTTCAGTGCCGCCCACTGTGTCGCCTGCGAAGTGTCAGTGTTGCTGTTGTGAGTGAGATAGTCCTGTATGACCTCCCCGACGCGTTGTACCACCGATTTTTTGTGTAGAAGTGTGTCCCGAGGCGCCACGCCCCCCGAGAGGGGGAGGCCGCCGGCCACCGGAAAACGCCGGTGACTGGAGAGTGGTCAGACAGGGTCAGGACCCCGATGTCCGCCGCCGTGGCAGCGGCACGCATCGGTCCACTCACCAGGAGGTAGTCCAGCCGTGAGTAGGTGCGGTGTGCGTGCGAGAAGAAAGAGTAGTCCCTATCCGTGGGGTGCAGGGAGCGCCAGAGATCGTGCAAGTCCATTTCCGCAATCCGGGCCTTCCCAGCCTGGGACAGTTCCCCCGTCTGCGGAAAGCGCTGCGCCGATCTGTCCATCCCAGAGTCAAAGACAATGTTGAGGTCTCCGCCCAAGATAATGTGTCGGTCTGGGGAAGCAGTGACATCCACCAGCGCGGAATCTAGGAAGCGCTCTTGATGCTCGTTTGGGCTATAAACGGAGCCAACCGTAAATGCTATGCCTCCCAGGCGCATGCGATACGCAAGGAGCCTCCCCTTCTGTTCAGCACACTTATGCAACACCTCCCCCCGAAAGGAGCTCGCTAGGAGAATGGCCACCCCCGCCGTCTTGTTCGCTGCCGAGGAAAAGAACTGGGTGGGGAACTTAGCAGAGCGCATCCTATGGCAGTCTCGGGGCAATAAGTGTGTCTCCTGCAAAAGGCAAATGTCCGCCTGCGTCCCCTCCAGCAACGACAGGATCGCTCTGCGCTTCACCGGGTTATTCAGACCCTGAACATTAAGGGTCACTACCTTTAGGCCCGGCATTCCTCGCAGGGATCGGGAGCGCCATGCAATGGGTAGGGAATCAGCGGGTGGGGCGCGCGGGGCCGCAGCGCGGGACAAACCAAAACAAAGCGGGCATAGACAACATCGGACGGGACCTTCCCAACCCCAAAACAACCCCCTCCCCCACCCAAAACACAACCTCGGCAACTAGCCATCCCCAAACTCAAACACCCCATAGTCTCAGTCAAGCCCCAAAACGGGCAAGTCCGTAGAAAAGAGCAAAGTGGACGTCCAGCCACTCACCTCCACCCGCTCCCCCCAACCCCCCCGCCCCGTGCCAAGCATGTTAAGAAGCTAAAGACATCTCCCCCCGGAGTGTGTGTTAGGCCGTCAAGGCCACGCTAGAGGAGCCGGTCGAATCCCCGGCCGCCGCCCTCAGGGCGTCAGCCCTGTCCGCCCTAATGGTAGGGGAGTCCGGGCGCCCCGCGCTGGTCGCTGAGCGCCGCCTCGTTGACCTCCGCCGATTCCGTCCCTCCGAGGACCTCCACGACGGCGTAGCTCCCTCCTCCTCCGCTGCCGTGAGCCCCAGGACACCACAAATGTCTTGCAAGGAGCGTAGCTGGTGTAATACTCCGTTCCACCGAAAAATCAGGCGGAAGGGGTGACCCCAAGAGTACGGCGTTTCATGCTCGCGCAAAAAGTCAGTGGCAATCCTAAAGGACCTGCGTTTCTGCAGAGTGATGGCGGAGAGGTCCTGGTAAAGCGCCACCGGTCGATCCCGAAAGGTCAGGGGCTGTTTCCTGCGGGCTTCAGCCATGATACGCTCCTTTAGTGGAAAGTCGGGCAGGAAGGCCAGAATGTCCGGTGGGGGTGCCGATGGCTGGCGCTGACGGCCAACCCTATGCGCCCTGTCGATGCTGATGGGAAAGTCCGTGGCCTCCCCCAGGATCTCTCGGAACAGGGCCCGCAGGTAGCCCCCCAGATCGGACCCCTCATCCGCAATCGGCACGCCACGCACTCGGATGTTGTTCCTCCGAGATCTGTTCTCAAGGTCCTCAGAGTGGGCCTGGAGCTCCACACACTGTTCCCGGAGGCGAAGAACGTCCTGCTGGAGATGGACTATCTCCTCCGCTCGCTGTTGGCCCTCCGTCTCCGCCGCTTCCACACGCTCACCTAGGCCCTCCACCTCTCTGCGCACTTCTCGGACTTCGCTGGCCACCTCCCGCTTCAGTGTCTGGAAGTCCTCCCTGAGGGAGCTAAACAGTTCCTCCATAAAGGCCCTCGTGACGGGTGGCTCCCCTCCAGTCACATCTGCCGGAGCCCGGGAGGGCCCCGGTGAGGGCTGTGTCCTGTCCCGCAGGTGCTGGGCCCTGCCAAGCATGTCCGGCAGAGTACGGTCCCCTTTCTTCGGGCCTCCTTTTCCAGACATCGCCAGCTCCGCAGTCGGGCACCGATCCAGGCGCCCCAGGGATGCTCAGCCGCCGGCAAGCACTCGGCCCGGGTATCCCCCACAAGTGAGGTCGCTGCGTCACAGGTGACAAAATGGCGGCCTAGTCCGGTCACCGTCAGCCGCAAGAGCTAGCGTGAGACAACCAAGGGGGCCGCAGCGGAGGGGTCCCAACAGCTCATCCCTCCGGTAGTCAATCCAGCAATAGCGGGAGGTCGCCCGCAGCCAGCAGCCAGGACTCCAGCGGAGGCCGCCACCACTGCTCCTTCGGGGACAAAATGGCGGCCGGGCGGAGCAAGCCAAAACGACTAGGCCCGGCGACACCTCCGGGGCCTCCGAGGCACCCCGCAGTAAAATAAGTTCCACCACCGGCCCCCGATTGTCACGCACAGGGGGCCAGATGATCCGACCCCATCAGAGAGTCCGCCGTACCTCGGCTAGGGGTCAGGGCTTCCGCAGTGCAAGGTGTCGCCATCACCAGTCCGAGTGCCGGGGCACCCGTCCCAAGCCTTCCACACCGTCGGGCCCCTTCCCGCCAGGCTCCTTCAGTCACCGTCGAGCGGCGGGCCAGATCCCCTCCAGACCGCAACTTTCAGCACCAGGCCCAACCGAGGCGCCCGGACAGCTCTCCAATACGCTCCGCCCCTCGGGCTCGCCGCCGTCGTCCTTTGATCTCGGGCGAACTTTTGGGGGGGTTCCCCCGGGGCGATCCGGACCAAAACAGCACCGGTGTATGCCCCTGATGTTCCGCCACGCTCCTCTCCCGCGCTGAGCCTCAGCGGGGGGAGAGAAGCATAAGAAAAGGGCTTTAGCTTGGCCGGGCCGGAGGAGCTACGGGAGGAAGCGTCCGCTCACCCCGCCATCTTGGCCACGCCCCCAATATTTAAAATTAAAGAGTAAAGGAAAAAGTATTACACTATGGCTGAGTATTGATCGCTGATCAGGAAGGGGAGGAGTGCGCTCCTCCTGACACAGATTCTGTGAAGGAACGAAAAAGAGTCAAAGAAGGGCAGTTATAGCAGTAAATAGCCCGGCAATGCCAGCAATAGACAGCGCGCGTCACCTTACTTGGTCAGAGAGCAGCACCCGCTTGGCACCTACTGTGGTCTCCCGGCTCCTGGATGGTGTGGCGTCTAAGATTGTTGGGGAATTTAAGGAGGCGGGGGCCATAGCGTACGTGCTGACAGTCCGGTGATCGCGCGAGAGGCAAAGCAGTCTGCGCATGCGTACGAGAGAGATACTGATCAGTTGTGATTGCGGGTTGAGAGTGCGTGCGTCTGAGATACTACTCAAGCGCGCATGTGCAGGGGACTAAGAAACGGGGTGTTAGTGGGAAAAATCGGTGTTTAACAGAAGACTTGTGTTAGCGCAGTGGCTATAATATCTAAGGGTGAGAGAGCCATGATGGATGGATGGGGCGTCAATGCCCCTGCTGGGAATGTCAATAGACATGCCAAATGGTTGCAGGCGCATGGTTAGGGTCTCCTCAGGCTGTTCCAGGGGATATTGTCGTTCAGCCCATTTATGTGGCTAGAAAGGCGATAAATCCATCTTTGCTCTTGTTCAAAAAGGCGGTTCTGGATATTGGGTAGATTGTTATCCAGGGCTTCCAGGACGACCCATCTCATATCGTTGGTGGTGTGGCCCTTCTCCAAGAAGTGATTCGTCATTTTGGTGATGTTCTTTTTGCAGCGTATCGTGCTTCGATGTTCGCAGATCCTGGTTTTCACCTTCCGAGTGGTCATGCCAATATAAACGAGATTGCATGGGCACGTTATTCGGTACACCACATTTTCAGTGTTGCAATTCGTGGGTTTGCGAAGCTCCCATGTTTTGCCTGGTTCCAGGTGTAGGCTTTTGGTCATTTCTGTGATGTGGCAGACGCTGCAGTTGCCGCAGGGGAAATGTCCTTTGATGTTGGGAAGACCCCAGGCGTTCAGGATCGTAGTGGTGGGCCTGGGAAGGAGAAGTGGTCTTGTGGACACAACAGTGTCTTTGATGGTGCGGGCTCTCTTGTTAGATAGGAGTGGAGGTTCCCAGTTGAGTTTGCCCGTGTTAAGTATTTTCCAATTTCTTTTGATAATTTGGGCAACTTTGTGCGTCACTGTGTTGTAGGTAGTGACGCATGTCAGTGGGGGATCAGTGGGTTCCTTAATGTGGTTGTCCAAAAGGCCATCACGATTTTGATTCCTGGCCCTTTTGTTGGCTGTCTTGGTTATTTTTTGTGGGTAGCCTCGTTGGTGCAGTTTCTCGCAGAGGTCGGTGGCCTGTGTTTTGTAGTCTTTGATGTCACTGCAATTCCTACGGAGGCGGAGAAACTGGCCATATGGGAGATTTTCACGGAGAACTCGGGGATGGAAACTGGTGAAATGCAGTAGGGAGTTCCGGGCTGTTGGTTTAAAGTGCGTCTTGCTGATAAGGCCTCCCGAGGCTGCTTGTAAATCCAAATCAAGAAAGGTGGTCTTATGCCTGTCTGCGTTGTGTGTGAATTTAAGATTAGGGTCACATGTGTTGATCCATTCGCAGAATGAGGCCAGGGACTCTTGTGATCCCTCCCAGATTAGGAGGATATCATCAATGTATCGCCTATAGAACTTGATTTGGGGAATGCGTGGTGTGCTGTTGTTGAGAAGGTGTTTAGTCTCAAAATTGAATACATACAGGCCTGCTATGCTGGGGGCGAAAACACTCCCCATAGAAGTGCCGTACTTCTGTAAGTAGAGTTTACCATGGTACTCAAAGTAATTTTCTTTGAGCGCTAAGGTGGCGCATTTCAGTACAAAAGAACGTGGGGTTCTGTGTTGCCAATTGGAGTCTCTTAGAGCCTCTTCTAGTACTCTCAATGTGTCATCTTGGGGAAGACTAGTATAAAGGCTTTCCACGTCGAGTGATACGAGAAAGGAGGTGTTGGGGTCGTAGTTCATGTCTGCTAGTAGTCCTAGAAGGTCCTTAGTGTCTTTAAGATACGTACTGGTGGATTGGACCAGTGGTTGCAGGAAATGGTCACAGAAACGTGACAGGGGTTCAAGTAGTGACCCAATGCCTGAAACGATGGGGCGTCCAGGAGGGGGGGTTTTGTTTTTATGGATTTTTGGGACTGTGTAGAAATATGGAATTTTGCCTTGTGTAGTGGTGAGGAATTTAGCCTCATTCTTTGATATATGACCAGAGTTTTCCGCATCATCCACTATGGTTTTTATGCGGGTTTTCAAGGTGGGCGTAGGGTCATGAGTGAGTAACTCGTAGTTCTTGGTGTCATTTAGTAGGCGCTCACATTCCTGATGGTAATCATCTTTGTTAAGTATGACCGTACCTCCCCCTTTATCTGCCGGATTGATGATAATATCTGTATTGGTTTTCAAAGACATGAGAGCCATGCGTTCTGTTTTGCTGGTGTTTTGAAACGTGTGGGGTTCTTTGAGAGCTTCTATTTCTTTGTACACTGTCTGTTCATATACCACGATCAAAGGTGGTATGGAGCAAGGTGGAGGCATAAATGAGGATTTTACCCTGAGGGTGGTGTCCCCCTGGTCTTCCAGATCAGTGGTGGTCGGTGTGTTCTCGAAGAAGGCCTTTAGTATGATTTTGCGGAAGAATTCCGCCAGTTCACAATGTAATTTAAATTTGTCCAATTTGGTTGTGGGAGCAAAGCCGAGGCCTTTTTCTAGGATGGCTATTTCTGTAGGTGTAAGAGCATAGTTGGAGAGGTTAGTGACTAGGCTCAGACCAATACCAAGACAGCCAACAAAAGGGCCAGGAATCAAAATCGTGATGGCCTTTTGGACAACCACATTAAGGAACCCACTGATCCCCCACTGACATGCGTCACTACCTACAACACAGTGACACACAAAGTTGCCCAAATTATCAAAAGAAATTGGAAAATACTTAACATGGGCAAACTCAACTGGGAACCTCCACTCCTATCTAACAAGAGAGCCCGCACCATCAAAGACACTGTTGTGTCCACAAGACCACTTCTCCTTCCCAGGCCCACCACTACGATCCTGAACGCCTGGGGTCTTCCCAACATCAAAGGACATTTCCCCTGCGGCAACTGCAGCGTCTGCCACATCACAGAAACGACCAAAAGCCTACACCTGGAACCAGGCAAAACATGGGAGCTTCGCAAACACACGAATTGCAACACTGAAAATGTGGTGTACCGAATAACGTGCCCATGCAATCTCGTTTATATTGGCATGACCACTCGGAAGGTGAAAACCAGGATCTGCGAACATCGAAGCACGATACGCTGCAAAAAGAACATCACCAAAATGACGAATCACTTCTTGGAGAAGGGCCACACCACCAACGATATGAGATGGGTCGTCCTGGAAGCCCTGGATAACAATCTACCCAATATCCAGAACCGCCTTTTTGAACAAGAGCAAAGATGGATTTATCGCCTTTCTAGCCACATAAATGGGCTGAACGACAATATCCCCTGGAACAGCCTGAGGAGACCCTAACCATGCGCCTGCAACCATTTGGCATGTCTATTGACATTCCCAGCAGGGGCATTGACGCCCCATCCATCCATCATGGCTCTCTCACCCTTAGATATTATAGCCACTGCGCTAACACAAGTCTTCTGTTAAACACCGATTTTTCCCACTAACACCCCGTTTCTTAGTCCCCTGCACATGCGCGCTTGAGTAGTATCTCAGACGCACGCACTCTCAACCCGCAATCACAACTGATCAGTATCTCTCTCGTACGCATGCGCAGACTGCTTTGCCTCTCGCGCGATCACCGGACTGTCAGCACGTACGCTATGGCCCCCGCCTCCTTAAATTCCCCAACAATCTTAGACGCCACACCATCCAGGAGCCGGGAGACCACAGTAGGTGCCAAGCGGGTGCTGCTCTCTGACCAAGTAAGGTGACGCGCGCTGTCTATTGCTGGCATTGCCGGGCTATTTACTGCTATAACTGCCCTTCTTTGACTCTTTTTCGTTCCTTCACAGAATCTGTGTCAGGAGGAGCGCACTCCTCCCCTTCCTGATCAGCGATCAATACTCAGCCATAGTGTAATACTTTTTCCTTTACTCTTTAATTTTAAATATTCACTTGGAGCGCGCCACTCTAGGGTAATCGCCCCATTTCTGTACTTTGTACCCTAGACAAAGCCTGGTACACACATAGCCTATTTGAATATACAAGTCGCACCATCGCTCACTCGTTGCGACCTAGCCCGACTATTTTAGCCAGTGGCTACACGCCGTCACCAGCTTATAGTTGCCTGCCACACCCTCCAGGCACCCCACGAGAGCAACCCACACGCTCCTTGCTGGCCTCACTGTTAGCTCACCAAGGGCGTATCCCGCCCGCCTAAACACCTGACATCCTGAAGCACCAGCCAATAGCCGCATGTCACAGCGTGTGTGTTGCCACCTGTACGACCATCTGCCTATAAAGATCCTTTCACAGTCAGTAAAAGATTGCATTTTATACTTGTTTGGTGCGTATTCTAGCATCTTTTGCCATCTATGTCTGTGTATTGTTTTCTTTCCCACAGGTTTTTCGCTGCGGTGTCTGCCAATGAGCTGATATCGCTTCCACACACCTTAGAGAGTGTGTAGGTAAATTACCCCTTTTATTTTTTCACTATTCACGTGGCCCTGTTTTGCCACTCACTTCACTTCCTGGTCCTGAAGAAAGCCCCGCACATTCTATGGTGGGCTGAAACATGTAGACCAAACACATAGCCAACTACGAAATTAAATTCCTTTCATAGTTGCTCCACATAATTTTTAATTTTAATATATCCTGAGCCGCCATCAATAAATTTCCCCCGGCAAGGATTCTCAGAGATATTTTTAACTTTTCACAACATCACATCATCACACCACACCAGCTCCGCTGTAGTCAGGCGTTGCAGCACAACCGGGAGGCGCTCGGCCACCCGGTTGGGGCCCCTATGATGAAGCATGACACCAACTAGGTTGGTGTGTGAGGGGCCTTTTACTCACCTAGTGGGTTCCCAAGCACTGCTTGCCAGTGATTGTACCAACACCATTGGGTCCGTCCATTTTTGATTAATCTCATTTATACTACAGGGGATACGGACGCACCCTAGCCTCCCTAGCTCTCTCATTGTTCTCCTGATAAGCTACAGTGCGCCAGCCTTCAGCCCCATCTCCACCCCTCCCCCAGCTACTGCGCGCATCGCGATCGCAATCACTTTCGCTTTGAGAGTGATCGCGATGACTACCCGTACATACATTCTGACCTAACTGCACATCACCTACGCGCCCGTCGGACAGGCCTCCTATGCTCCTTTCGCCCTCAGTCCTAACCCAGCACGGTGCTCTGCTGTTGCCCGCCCTTCAAACCTACAGCTCGCCTCTTAAACTCCTTACCTGTCTATGTTACAAACGGACCTCCTGCGCCACTTTCAACCTCCAGCAGCAGCTCGCCTCTTACACTCCTTACCTGTCTATGTTAGAAACGGACCTCCTGCGCCACTTTGAACCTCCAGCAGCCCTGGCCCCAGTACCCACCGGCCTTCTCCGTTTCGCTCCTCATACAGCCGCCATTTTGTTCCCGTAATTTCACCCCCAGTGTTGCCATGTCAGGATGCAAAAACAAGGGCAAACTGCGAGAGGGAAAAGGCCAGAAAGAAGCCCTCCCACGTGAAAGCAAGCCCATCCCTACATATCGACAGTAACTGTCTACAAAAGACAACATGTGACTCATCGCTCCCATTGTTAGTGAACCAACGTGAATGTTCGTCCGCTCTAATCGATGTCTGTACTTTTCTACCTCATTCTTTGTTTCAGTGTCTTTCCATTCCCCGCCTGCATTCGACGTGCTCTTTCGGCTGTATTTGGCCTCCCGCTTCATTGGCACTTTTTGTATCAGTTTTCTACGACCTTTAACCCGTTTTCGTTCTACTGTTGATATGTCATAAATGCCCATCCTTGACCTCTCTTTGTTCTATCACCCCTGTGCGTTTTTCGAGCCCTCTATTTTTTGCTACCCCTGTTGGTTATTTTCTGCTCTTCCATTTTTTTACCTTGTCTTACAGTGCATACACAATCACATAGGATACACGGGTGACATGCAAGTTCGCAGAGCCCGTGGACATTCATAACCAAGTGACAGAGGTAGATAGCAAAAGTCCTAGCTAGTTGATGCAGATTGGTTAAGAATTGCTGGTATTTGAGGCCCTGAGTGAATTATTAGAGAGAAAGCAACAGTCATAGAACCCTAGAGAGTGTGTTCCAGAGTCTGTGTGCATATAGAAAGGATGCTTGCTTCCTGTTCTTACTTTGATTTCTATATTTCTGATTATGCCAGTGCATGGCTCAGTTTTCTGATCTAGAGACCATAGATGGTGTGCTGGTAATATAGCTCACTTTCTTAGATTTCATCACCTTGACCATGATACATTATATTTTCAGAATAATATATGCTGCCAAGCAATATAGCTCTCCTTGTGAGAGAAATAAGGTGCATTTCTTTTGAAACGTGATCGGATGAGACGAATGACTGCATGGCATAGGGTCCTTAACTGCACCAGGATGGCATCTGGTAGGCCGGTAAGTAGTAAGACAAGAATTGGCATAGCCAATATGTCTCGCTTTTGGAACCTTATAAGTGTTTAGCCACGCAACAGTTGATGTTGTTGCACCAAGGATATTGTGCTGCATAACTAAAGACTTATAAGCGAGACCTATTGGCTATGCCAATGCTTGTTGCCTTTAGGCCTTGGGTTGGTTTTGCCTCACTCTCCCTTTCCTTCCTTTCACTTAGTATGACCCCAAAACGTGTGCGTCCATCCCTAGATACCCCTTCTACACAGGAAGATATCCGCTCCCTCAGCAAGCAAAGCTCCATGGCATCGATTGGGCCCTCAAGAAGTTGTCCGAAGGACCTGACAAGGAGCAGCAGCTGTCCACACCTCTTCCCAAGCGACAAAGGAAAGTATTGCCACTCTACAAGGACGCCCTCCCTGTGCCATGATCTGAGACCGGTTCTTAGCCACAGGTCCTGCCCACAAAGGAGGGTGAGTCAGTAGTGAAACCGCCTGTGTCCCAGTGGACAGGCCCCAATTAGGCTCGTTTTTTGTGTGTGTCAGAGCAATGTGGTCCTTTTCCCAGCAGCCCAGAGTGATGGTCTCCCCCGGCAGGGTCGGCCCCTATGCTAACACAGATGGCAGAAGTGTCCACGACCTCCACTTGCAGTCACCGCCTCTAGCATGCCATTGGTATCAAGCGAACCAGCGGAGGGAGAGGTGGCAACTCCAACACCTTGCCAGGTTGCCCAGGGACTGGGCATTGTGGCGCAACTGCGGGCACAACCATGGGCCGCCTCTTCCCTTTCTTCGTGCAACTCAGGTCAGTCTCCGTCCACCATCATTCCCATGTTCTTTGGCTCAACATCACCCACTTCGGCCCTCCTTCAGCTACTGCCTGGCATGTCCCAGCAGAAACTAAAGAAAAGGTCCATAGAGGCGAATATTGCCATATATTTGACTTGATTAATGCAGGAATGGCTCCAGGAAAACCAGGCCCGGAAAGGATGGCAAACAAAAGCAAAAGAAGGTTTGGGCAGAGTGGTCCCTCAAGAAATGGGTGACAGGTTTTTCCATTTACTCAGCCATACTGTCAGAAAAGTTCCCTGCTTTGGTGTCCCAATTGTTTAGTTATATGTCCCTAATACATTGTGCCACATCTAACTTTCGGGATCAGCCTGGTTGCAATATGACATCAAATGTAGGCAAATTAAAGTGGTCCAACCTGAGATAGCATGGAATCAAAGGGAAATTAGCTTTTGGCACTCTCAGTTCAACATGGTACCCTCCTCTGCCAAATTCCTACAGTCCTTTCAGTCTCAAAAATGGTTTGGGGAGAAAAAATCGGCCTGCTGGCAGTGCAATGAAAATGAGTGTCAGAGAGGCATTGGCCTGTAAGTTCAAACATCTTAGCTGCTTCTGCAGAGCTCAAGGCCATCGCCAAAGTAAGTGTTTTGAAAAGCACGAAAAACCAAAAGAGCAGCCTGCCTCCAAAAGTCATTGACCCCCTTCCGTCATCCACCAAACTCCTGTCGCCCGCTCGTCTGCATGTGTTAGCTCTACTCATCAGCAAATACAAAAACAAACGAGATGCACACCCGCTGTATTATGGTTTTAGGGATGGTTTTCACATTCCCACCCCAACCGTCCGACCCCAGTCCCACCCAAGAATCAAATGTCGGTGGTACACCAACCAGAGTTTGCTAGAGAGAAGATCCTAAAGGAAGTGCAGGCTGGGAGGGGGGCAGGTCCATTTGACTCTCCTCCATTTACGATGCTGCTCTGCACACCTCTAGGACTGGTCCTGAAGAAGGAGCCAAGCAAGTTCCGCCTGATTCACAACTTATCCTTTCCCCCAGGGTCCTCTGTTAACAAAGGTCTGGACCAGGGTTTATGCACAGTAGGGTTCACTAACTTTGACAAAGCGATTGCCAAGCTGCAGATGCTGGGCCAAAGGTCGTTGATGGCCACATCTGATATGTAATCAGTCTTTCGCCTCTTGCCAGTTCATCCAGAGGACACCCGCCAGTTGGGTTTTACTTTTAAAGGGCAATTCTTCATTGACATGTGCATGCCCATGGGGTGCTCCTTTGCTTGCTCCTTGTTCAAAACCTTCAGTAGGTTCTTAGAGTAGGAGGTCAAGGACCTAGTGGCCTCCAATGGCGGGGTGCATTACTTAGACACATGATTTTTTGTTCATTTTTTTTGTCAAACCATTTTTATTGCAGGACCAAGTACAGCTTACAGCAACCAGGATGCATGTCAATAATGCAGGTTTCCCATCCTCCCCTTAATCATTAATCCGTGTAGTATACACAGCCGTACTGCCCACATCCCAGAGGCCGGGCGGCGTCATATAGAAACATGGCACATTAATACGAAACTGTCAGGAGCATACTTCCGGTGAAGAACCCCGCTGCCCGCTTTTGATCGCTGTCCCTCTGCTCCCCTAACTACCTACAGAACTTACAACCTACTTTCAGCAAACCTTAAACTTGGAAACTCCCCCTCCACCCACCCCTCCCTAGTGCCCTCCCGACACATGATTTTTTGTTCATGAGGTCTCCTGGCTCCCCGGCATGTGGGAAGACCCTACTGAGCTTCCACAAACAGGCACAGGCATTGGAGAGACCATTGGCAGAGGATAAGACCGACGGTCCTAAGACTTGTATCTCATTCCTGGGCATAAAAATGGATTCAGTAGCAGGATGTGTGTAGGTTACCTCAAAGCAAGGTAACCACTTTCAGGACCTCTATTGATTCTTGCCTGGCAGTCAAAAAAGTCACGCTGCATCAGTTGCTGGTGGGTCAGCTAAACTTTGCTCCTAGGGTGATCCCTATGGGGAGGGTGTTTTCTAAGAATATCGCCAGGGCCATGGGCAAAACACCACCACACCAGACTCTCACTCGAGGTCTGAGAGGATTTACAGATATGGTAGGACTTTCTTGCAAACTTCATTGGGATGCTATTATGGTGCCAACCAGCACAGTCCAATGCAGATTTGGACCTCCACATGGACGCCGCAGGCAGCCTAGGTTTCAGGGCAGTGTTCGGCAACTATTGGTGCATGCAGAATTGGCCAGTATATTTCATATCGTCTGGGTTCAACCGCAACATTACTTTTCTGGAATTGTCCCCTATTGTGGCATTGCAGATTTGGGGTGCCTGCTTAGCTAATAGCAGGATCATCTTCTGACCAGACAGCATGTCTGCAGTAATGGCGATAAACAATCAGAAGCCTAGATGCCATTTCATGCTAAGGCTGCACAAAGTCCTCATCTGCTGCTGCCTCGCACATAAAATGCATTTCCCTGCCAAGCATGTCATCGGGGTTGATACTACAGTAGCTGATGCTTTATCCTGTTCTAAGTTGCAGAGTTCAGAGCATTGTGGCTGCAGGCAGACAAAGTGAGGGCGACCTCCCCCAAGGAATTGTGGATGCTTGGTACCCCATTGTCCCAGACTTAATCGCAGCATCCCTGGCCCCAGGACTAAACATAAATAGGAGGCTGCTTGTCGAGTGTATGATGCGTCCTTTAGCTTGCCAAGCGTTTCAGAGCGTTTTGCCCTAGAGGGAGTGTTCTATTTTCTGGCCCACCAGACGTCTCACGGTATGTGGCCACCACTAGTCTGGAGGCAGCTGTCAGTAATTGCCTTTTTTGCAGGTCTGAGGGGCATTAGAAATCCAACTAAGGGTGCGGAGGGCCAGCAAAGGATGGGAGTGCCTGGTCCCAGTGGCACAGACCGCAGGAGACCCATTGATGTAGCCAGGCTGTCACGTATTTTGTGAGTTTTGCACTGGGTCTGTTTGTCCCAGTACGAAGTTCAGTTGTTTAGTCTCACCTACTCCTTCGCTTTCTTGGGGCCTTAAGGATTTCCGAGTGGGTTGCGTCTTCCACGATGGGACTGGTTTTCGGGGTTGACTTTGGGGGTTTTATTTTGTCAGGGGGCTCCCTACACCTGAGGGTGAGGAGGTCAAAGACAGACCCGTTGGGGCATGGGTGCACTTCTGTGCAGCTAGCTCCAGGGATTCCTTATTGCCCCGTGGCCTTGACACAGGACTTCCTTCTCATCCATCACACATGCAGAAGCACCAATCTACTGGTGCACACAGATGGGGCTCAACTTACACGTTTTCAGTTTATACAGAAATGTAAACAGTCTTTGGTCCTGCTGGGTGAGGCAGCATCACAGGTTAGCGCCCATTCTTTCCGCATGGGTGCAGCCACTACAGCAGCAGCTTTGGCCTATCCTCTGAGGTCATGGAAGGGATGGGTAGATGGAGATCCTCATGCTAAGAGCGCTGTTAGGCCACACATGGCCTAGGATTCAAGCAGTTGTATGCCTAGGACTGCTAACTCCGGGTAACATCATTTGCTTTGCTATACAATACCATTAGCAAAGCAAATGGCTTTAACTTAATCAAAGGTGAGACCTATTGCATTTCCAATGCTTGTTCTTGTCTTTTCCACAGCCGGCGAGCAGGAGCTGGTGAATGGGCACTGGTGTCATCATTCTTTTATTCGCAGAGCAGCTGTTCAGTTTCATGGATCAAGATCTGAGAGGGCTCATTTAGATGCAAGAGTCAAACATCACTGGGTGGGCAGTGGGGGACTTACACTGAAAAACCTGTTTGAACACCTCTGGAGGCCTGCCCAACCTGCCATTCTCATCATCCACGCAGTAACATACTTTTCGATAGTAAAGAAGCGCTTGCCCCAGGCTGCAATCCTGTAGACCGAGGTCATTCCACTGTCAGTCTGTCCAGGGTGGGCATCACCCATCTGGGTGATGAATGATTCTGTGGAGAAGATCAACCTCTCAGTGCAAAAGACACTGGCGGGTTCATCCATGGGCGTGATACGGCACAGTTGGCTTCGGTTATCCAAGGTGGAGGTTTTTCATAGAGATGGGTCCACTTGTGCTTCAAGGGCCAGGAGCTCTTTCACAGATGATCTTAGGGGCCACTGCCGACCTCTGCCAGCAATGGCGAGGGAGGGCGAGTTTGCAACTAATGTACTCGTCCTGTGGGGGTGTCCCTGGCAGCAAAATAACAGGGGGATACCTAAGAATTGGACTCAGTGACTGAACTAACTCCTGGGCGTGGTGTTGTTTTTGTGGGCACCAGGCTGGCAGGAGGGAGACTGACCTGTTGGTGGTCCTGGACCCTCCTGCCCTACCCCGCGAAGTCTGGTTGGAACTTTGGGGGCTTCTCTGTGGACAGGTACCCCAGTATGGCCGGTGCGCTATGCGGTGCCCTGGGTACGAGGTAGCATGCTACACTCTGGGTTAGAGGGGTTATGGTGATGTCTTGCTAATGTCATCAAAATGTGCTCATTGCAAATAGATCATTGACCCCCCAGGTAGAGGGCCGGTGAGATGTATCATGTTTGGGGCCTTCAGGCACAATGTATACAACAGAACTCATGATAAAGTGATGCAAAGTGTCTTAAATGTATAATCGAATGTTGTCTTCGTGAGTCTTGTGGTTTCTTGTTGCATCCTAGTGTAATTCTACGATTATTGATCACAGAACAAGGTTTACAAGGCTTTAATGTTTCTTGTGAATGAAGGCTATGCTGTGGGTGAACCACAAATATTGTACTTTCTTTCTGAGCTCCCGCAGAGGGGGATTTGCAGGCGGGTATTAATGTTGCGTGCACTATTTTCTTTCCTCACTGGTAAGTACTGGAACTCTGCCGCTCTGGATTCACAACTTCAACAACCATTTCTCCCCTCCAGAACAGCTTCGAAATGTGACTTTTCCAGCTTCCCTAAGGGCATTGTTAGCCGTGATCCATGCGAAATGACGCCCTTTCGGATGGCAAGTCACTCTGTAAGGTTTTTTTTTCATTCATGTGTTTATTCTTTGAATCATGGCATCTTGTTTGTTTTGTGTGTTATCAAAGGTTCTTTTTCTAATGACAGGTTTCTCTAAGACTCCTTGTATATAGGTCACGTCCCACATCCGGGCACTCGGTTTTAATTATACAGTATTTCCGCCCAGACTTCCTCTGCGTAGATTGGATTTCCATGATCTTGTGTTTGTTTCTGATTCATTCACTTCAGGTGCATCCCGCCTGTTGTTCAGTGGCGTATTAAATAGGCTATGGGCTGTAATCCAAGGAAGGAAAATGGAAACCTACCCACTGCTCCTCAGTAAAAGACAGTCTCATATTTGGTGTTTATTAGGCCCAGACACCCACTAGGCCAGTGGTTCTTAACTTGGGGGCTGCGGACTACTGGGGATCCCTGACTGTTTAAAAAATAAATAATTTTAGCATAATAATGATGTATATGTACATAAAAAAGCAAAATTGAATGTATTTTTTTGATAACCAATTTTATTAATTTTGTGAAAAAGCAAACAAAAGGAAAAACAGAAGACCAGCAGCAAGTAAAGACATCAGCGTACAGCGGAAACATGGTGTCATTCTGGCATCTAATACGTCTTTGATAGACATGAAACATACAAGAGAGCGGATGAACGCCCACCACGGGCCCACACCTGTCCAAGGGGAGTGTCAATCTTCTATCACCCTGTCAAACTTGAGGGTCTCTAGTTGGCACAGGTATGCACTTGTGACAAATAGGGACCCTCGCCTCTAGTCAGGGTAAAGGGGTACACTCCTAAAATAACCCCTGCTCACCCCCTTGGTAGCTTGGCACGAGCAGACAGGCTTATCTCAGAGGCAATGTGTAAAGCATTTGTGAACACATACAGTAATCAAGTGACAACACTACAGATGGACGCCACACAAGTTTTATATCAAAAATAAGTATTCTTTATATAGATTTACCACAAGACCATAAACGACAAAAATCCACAATACTGTCACTTTAAGATGGTAGAATTTAGCTTAGTTCTCTTTAGTTCTTAAATGCGACTCTTTAAGTCAATGTACCTGTAGATGCGACACGCAGGGCAACAAAAGTGTTGCAATGATGTTGATGCGATGAAAGTTTGGTGCAAAGAAATAAAGACGTGAAGATATTCCTGATGCGGCACGCTTCTCCGATGTTGCGAGAGATCTCGGCTCGATGCGGCAGCGGCGACACCCTTGTCCAGTGATGCGACGACAGCGGCTTTGGCGGCGACACACTTCTCCAGCAATGCGAGACGCTTCCGCTCGATGCGACAGTTACAGCGGCGACACTCTTGTTCAGAGATGCGACGGCAGCAGCTCCGACGGTGGCACTCTTCTCCGTGGATACGAGGCGCTTTTCTTGATGCGGTGCAATGCGACAGCTACAGCGGCGTCATCCAAGATGCGACGGCAGCGGCTGCGATGGCGACACGCTTCTTACTCGATGCAAGACGCTTCTCGTGATGCGGTACAATGCGTCAGCTACGATGGCTGCGACGGCGACACGCTTCTTCGGTGTTGCGGGCCGCTTCTCGTGATGCGGTGCAATGCGACAGCTACAGCGCCGACACCCTTGTTCAGTGATGCGACGGCAGTGGCTGCGACGACGACACGCTTCTTCTCCGTGAGTCGCGCTTCCAGCGACACGCAGTCCCTCAGAAGGCCCAAAACAGCAGCAGGCACTTCCAACGAACTCTGGGGAGCTGGTGGTTGAAGTCTGTGGTCCCTGAGACTTCAGCAGGAGGCAAGCACTTTTCCAAGCCCTTGGAGATCCTTCACAAGTTGAGCAAAAGTACACACACAGTTCCTTTCTCCTCTCTTTGGCAGTAGGCAACCCCTGCAGGCCAATCCCCCAGTTTCAGGGATAGTCTCTCCTCAGTTTCTTCTCGGTTCCTCTCCTCAGCAGAGGTTTCTTCTTGTTTCCCAAAGTGATCTAAATTCTTGGGATCAGGGTCCCAATACTTATACCCCAAAATCCTTTGTCCTCTGAGGGCAGAGGGGCCTTTGCCTTGTTCAAACCAGTTCTGGTCAGTCCTGGAGCACTTTGTTTACCTGACTCCTTCTTTCCTTTCAGAGTGCAGGGCAGAGACATCAGACGCACCACATGGAGTGGAGCAAGCATTGTGGAGGGAAGGCACAGCCCTATTCAGGTCCCAGGAGCAACTTCTCTCTCCCATCTAGATGCAGATCTCTCTATTCACCACTGGGCTACCTCACCCTGTCTCCTGGAATTCCCCAGCCCTGTCACTCAAACTCCAGACAAGGAATACACAGCCTAGCAGAGGCAGGTTTGAATGGTTAGACAAGTAAAATACCTACTTTCTAAAAGTGGTATTTTCAAACACAGAATGTTAAAACCGACTTCACAAAAAGATGTATTTTATCATTCTGAGTTCAGGCATACGAAATTCGAAATTCTACCATGTTCCCTGAGTCAGTTAGGATTATAAGATGTAATAACCAAACTGCCCATTCTGGCCTATGGAGAACAGGTAGCCTTGCAATAGTGAAAAACGAAAATGGCTGTAATTGACGATTAGAACATGCCACACACACCAGGGCATGTTCTACCTTATACTTACAACGCACCCTGCCCTTGGGCCTACCATAGGGGTGTCTGATATGAAGAAAAGGGAAGGTTTAGGGACTGGCAAGTGGGTGCATTTTCCCAGTTAGCATGACAGTACCAGACTGCACGCAGGCTCTGCAATGGCAGACCTTAGACACACTTTTACAGGCTGCTTCTGTGAGTGGCCCAACCAGTGCTGCAAGCCCACCAGCAGCATTTGGATTTACAAGACCTGGGCACTTCTGGTGCACTGCGCTAGGATTTGACAGGTAAACCAGACCAACCAATCATGGAATCACAAATTCATACATCAATTTACAATAGGGAGAGCATATGCACTTTAGCACTGATCAGCAGTGGTAAAGTGCCCAGAGTCATAAAACCAACAGAAACAGGTCGGATAAAATACAGGAGGAAGGCAAAAAGTTCAGGGATGACCCTGCAAAAGGGGCCAAGTCCAACACACCCCCACCCATTTGCCCCACATTTTGCGATATTTCTTTGGGCATCCCCTCGCCTCATACAAGGGCTTCTCCTGCGCCGCACACCAATCCATCCCTCTGCACCATCGTGTCATGGTGGGCGCAGCCGAGCTCAGCCAGTTTGCCGCAATGTCCCTCTAAGCCACCATTATGGCTGTGTTCAGAGAGAGTTTGTCTGCCCTGGAGCCGTCAGGCCTTCGGTGACCCCCAGGAGGACATTCAGTGGATTCAGAGGAACCTCTCAGCCCAGGACCTCAGTGAGTTCCCCCACCACCGATTCCCAAAAGCGTGTAACTATGGAGCAAAGCCATACCATGTTGTTAATATCAGCTTGTGGTTGGCTACAGCGGGGGCATGATGCGTCAGGTCTAAGCCCTGCGTGGTGGAGGCACAGCGGTGTAAGGTAGGCGGCGTGGAGGTAGTATATTTGGACTAAGCAGAGCCTCGCCGAGGCTGTGATTGTTTTGGGTGCCATTAGCGCGTCCCTCCAATCGTCATCCTCCAGAGACCCAAGCCACCCCTCCCAGCGGTCTCAGAGCCGCTGAAGTGTGTTGGGGGTGTTGTTTGTGAGGGAGCGATAGATGTGGGAAATCCGCCCTTTACCCAGGTTGTCGGTCATAATTTGGGCTTCGGGTGCACTGTATTCAGATAAAGAGGTGCCCTCTGAGATGTGGGAGTGAAGGGCGTGACGCAGCTGCAACTAACGATAAAACTGTGAAGAATGGAGGGAGTACCGGGTTTGTAGGTCCTGAAAGGTGCGTAAACTTTCCCCTCCCCCAGTTGTGAGACCCCGAAGACGGCCCATGTCCGCAAGCCAGATAAATTGGTGACCTCTTGGAGCCAGGTGCCCTGCCAAAGTGGGGTGTGTCAGTTTGCCCGACCAGTGAGTGTGGCGCAGAGAAGCCCGCCAGGCCAGAAGCACCCCTCGTGTGACCGCGGGCAGGGTTCTGGGGACAGTGCTCCCCTGGATACTGGACAATCCCAGGGTATGCAGTTCCAATCTGTATGCCTGGTCTGACCAGCCACCATTGAACCAAGTGTGTAAAATGAGAAGCCGGGTTGCCTACAACAGAGTGCGGTGGGGGGGGGGGAGCGGGTCGGAATGGGGAGTCGGCCAGTCAGCAATTAAGGTCCCACCGCCGGGAGCACTCCGGTGGCACCAGAGCTCAGGTGCAGTCCAGGGGGAGGTGGAGAGAGACAGCAGTCAAGCCCTCCAGTGTATCCACCACCACTCAGCTGGTGCTAGATTCAAGAAGCACCAGGGAGGCCCGGCGGCTGCCCAAGAGGTTGGGTGGGTATCGCCGCAGCAGCAACTTATTATACGCCTCGCATTGTCAGGAGGCCCAGGGATGGAGGTCGATGAGCCCGCCCGGATCTCCCTAAAGACATATGCCTCCTGGTAGCTGGATGCTCAGTACGAAGAGACGAGGGCAAACCCGGACAGGCTGTGCTCCCGCCGCCCGAAATGACAGCCGCCCTCCCGTGGTCTCCGGACTCCAGGCCCTACAGGTAAAAAGGGCAAGCAGGGGGGCCCCCCTCAACCCAGATGCACCTTCGTGAGGCCCGCAGCAGGGTAGGAGAGAGAAAAAGGGGGGAAACAGTCCACCAGGCCCCCGCCGTCTGAAGTGACGACCGATACCCCCCGATGCCCCACCAGCGACAGGGACTGAGCGAGCAGGTCCCACTTCAGGGCCCACACCGGCGTCAGGCCCAGGGCACAGGGTTCGGCTCCCAGCCGAGCGCAGAGGCAGCGCCCGTGGGTGGTGTGAGGAGGCAGGTCGCCAGAAGGGGGGGAAGGGAGGAAGATACCCCATCCCTCCGCCGCCTGAAATGATGGCCGGCCTCCTATGGAGGGCAAACGCCCGTCTCAGGGGCTGCAGCCAAGCGAAGCAGGGGCCTCCAGCGATGCAACGAGAGAGGGAGAGGGGGGATCCACCAGACCCCTCCACCGCTGTCCGGAATGACAGCGGAGCGACCCTGGTACTCCGCCGCCGCACCCGGGGAGAGAGTGTGCAGATCTGGTTGCGCTACACTGTCAGGCCCAGAACCCCGGTATCCAATCTTCAGCCAGGGGGCAGGTGCAGCCCCAGCACCAGCAGGGCTCAAATCGCCAGGAAGGTGGGGGCGGAGGGAGGGAAGAGACCCCGGCCCCTCCGCAGCCCAAAACGACAGGCGGACTCCCCTAAGGCCTTCCGCCCACTCTGGGACCCATAGTCGAACGCAGCAGGCGAGCCCGCCTCAGGCCGCTCCCGGCCCCTCTCACCTCTGGGAGCCAGGATCCGCAGCGGATAGATAGGTGGCTTTCCTCTCTGTAGTCGGACTGGAGCCGGCAGCTCCGCGGGCTTCTCTCCCCGGCACAGCAAGCGGAGCGGCCGGAGATTACAGCAGAGCCATGAGGAGTCGTGAGTCATCTCCAGCGGGGGCTGCCATCTTGGGTCTATGACGGCCCGGAGATCCGCGATAAAGTCTGGTTGTGGTGCCCAGATGTCGCCGGTGCTGCTCCCAGGTACGGATTATGGGTCAAGGATAGCTTGGCAGCAGAGTAGCAGAACAAGCTCTCATCGATGGTGATGGATTAAGAAGCGGATGACGGAGGCGTCCGGAGCACTTCTAAAGTGCGACCGCCATTTTAACGCTCCTGGCCACGCCAAAATGGAACATTTTAACCTGCTTTGTGAATGTGAAATAATTTTAAACTGGGGGGCTAAAAATTAGGCAGGTATCCTTATATTGATTGGTGGGAGCAGTGCAGGTACAGCAACAATGTACGATTAGTGGTCTCAATTTAAGTACTAGTTTGAATGCATAAAAAGAGAGCCTGCATAAGGAGCAAAAAAGACAGTGTTATGTTGGACTCTAGCATATCACTGCATCTTTTGGACGCAAAATGAAATTTTGTAAAACGCTAAAACCTTCTCGTTAAGATTAAAATTTCGATTTTTGAATCTTTTTTGTTTGCACTTAAAATATAATATTTCATAATTTGTGTGTTTGTTCAATTTATACTTATTTCTGCATTATTGTCGAAATTGCCTAGGCGGGGTTCCCCAGCGGGGCTCTGCAGCAGTCAAAATGTTAAGAACCACTGCCCTAGGCCATGGTACCACTGCACCTGCCACACCAATGATAGCTACGTTCTTGCCGTTGCTGTTGTTTTCCTATCAGGCTAACATTAGAAGAGCTGTGTGCTGATCCAGTCCTGCATTACTGTGTGGAAAAGTGACGATCATGACCGAGGTGCATTGGATAAGCTGAGTATGGGTCCTATTATTGGAACACCAGGGGATGCTGTAAGTCAAGACTGTGATATATTAGCAGGTCTGTGTATGGTTCCATGTACTGCAATAGCAAGGGTGCTGCAGGGCAGTATGGTCGTGATTTGGCAGAGCCTTTTGTGGGATTTAGTCCAAGAATGCAACTGGTGCTGCAGGACAGGAATGGGAGGAAATTGGAACTCCTGTGTGCAGTTTCCTGTATTGTAATAACAACGTGAATAAATGTGGGTATCATGGTGCAGACAAGTGTGCTGTTGCTGTTCGTGTAATGTAAAGTAAAGACTGTAGTGAAGCACTGAGGTGCACTAGCAGATTTGGCTGGGGTTTTCAGTATTGTTGTGGGGCACTGATAAATGTAAGGATTACAGTGAATTGGCAGAGTGATGTGTTATGGTTGGTATTGGAATAGCAGGAGTGCCGCAGTGCCTCACTGAGGTACATTCTCACAGCTGCATGTGACCCCCAGAAGTAGAGTTCCAGGGGGTGTGGTATGTCGATTTATGCATCGGCAGATGTATGTGTGGGATCCAGTCAGTACTCCCTGTAAGGTAAGTGCATGAGCTCTGCACACTTTTCTGGATCCGCTTCTCACCCCATAAACTCTCCAGTCATAAAAATAGAGGAGGGCCATGGCAGTGAATTCCTTATGATTCCTCACACTGGTGTTGTCAATGATCAGTTTTGTATTTAAGTGTCAAATAGAGGAGGCTGAGCCAGAGAACCTATGGTATGAGCTGAGCCAGAGCCAAGTCAGGGGTCTAGAGTGGCTGAAAGAGCCAAAGCATGAGCTAGGCCCCAGAAGCAGCTGGTGACAATTAAAAGTGGTGGGGCGAAATCCTTGGCTCAAATTCCACTGAGTGAACCTGCATATTTGGAGGGTTTGCTCGCACTCACTTGCAGTCAGTCTTACTCACTCACTCATTGTCACTCAGTCTCATTCACTTTCTCTCATACACACTTGCACTCACTTTTACTTACTCTGACTCACCCAGTCTCACTCATTTTTACTGTGACCCAGTCAGGCTCACTCATTTCCACTTACTCTCGCACAGTCCTACTCATTCCTACTCTTTTGAATTCACTGAATCTTACTCTGACTCACTCGTTTTCACTTAGTCTGACTCAGTTTCACTCAGCCTCACTCAGTCTGACTCAGACTCACTCATTCCCAATCAGTCTCACTCATTCTCAATCAGTCTCACTCATTCTCACCTAGTGTCCCTCATTATCCCCCAGTCTCCCCCTGACTCATGCGTTCTCCCTGATTCACCCAGTCCCACTCTATCTATCACACTGTAACTCACTCATACTCACTTAGTCTCACTCATTCTCACTGATTCAATCAGTCTCACTCATTCTGATTCACTCAATTTCTCACTCACTCATACTCACTCAGTCTCACTCATTCACACTTATTCTGGCTCAAACTCACTATGACTCACTCAGACTCAATCCCTCTCACGCATTTTAGTTCAATGAGTCTCACTCATTCTCACTCTAACTCACTCATTCTGTGACTCACTAAGAGTCACTCAGACCGACTCACTCAGCCTCACAGACAGTATTACTCAGTTACACTCACTGCCATTCTCCCTCACTCTTATTCATTCTCACTAACAATCTCTCTTCCTAGCGGTGTAACAAAACACTTGGGGGCCACCCTGCAATTAATCTTGATGGTGCCCCTCCACAATGCCTATATACTCACAGTAACCAACCACCCTGTAGAAGCCTGAATCAACATATCGGCAGGAGTTTCTGTGATACAGTTGGCATCAAAGAGAAAAAAAGTTAGATTTGTGGGATGCGCATGCTATATATCCATGCACACTGAAAACCAAACTGTGTTCATCTTTTTTTTTTCTATAATATTATTTTTATTAACTTTAGGGGCTGAGTGTATGTTCCCCTTATTGACACTTAAATAAGGGAGTAGGTCTGTAGGGGATGTGTAGATGCCAATTAAATCTAGCACCAAAAGGTGAAGTGGGCCATTTACATTTGACATAGCAAGTTAGTGTACCATAAATTCATGGAGCTCCCATTCTATGGGACTGGCAGTTCCCCTCTACATTTAAAGCCTTAGTCTGAGTTCTCCGGTGTAGCACCTGGTAATTCTGGTGATTCCACGTCCCAGAGTTACTAATACGAGCGCTACCAGTAATTCTGGATGGTGGAGTTAATGGGTACTAGACGTTGAGCCCTAGTCTGCTGGGTCTTTCATAGGTGGTGGTCTGTCTACCACAGGGTTCCCGCCACCAGTACGTCAGGGAGGTTTGTCCTACTTTAAGTGAGTTTCCTGATTCAGACCCCTGTCAGGGTTGGTGGTGGCAAGGTAATCTACCATGACAGAATGTAATAGTAATATTTTTTTAATATCTCCAACATAGTGACCTTTGTGGCAATTTACTCATTGATCCTGCTTACTCTAACTTACCCCTTAGGATTCTACAGTCATTGGTTATGCACTTCCAGATGACACAGTTATAGTGTCACTTGTTGATGAGGTATGATTTAAGAGTTTAGCATTACCAGTTGTCTGTAGACCCGGAGTAGCCATGGGTAAGAGTTAGCATGTCAGGACTCCTAAAGTTATTGAAGAACAAATGTGAACCATACCAGGCCTGTTGATGAAAAGGCATGGCATTTCTCTAAGTTTGGAGGTATGTATGCTTTTTGCACTTGTGTTCCGCACTGTATTATAGCACCAACTGTGACTCCTCAGTAGGGGTTTGTGGACACTGGCAGATTTGGTGCCTCTAAGATGGTGATAGGGCTGGGGTAGACTTATTTATGTGCAGGAAGCGCCTACTAGACTTGACTGACTCGACCCCAACCCTGCTTGCCTTCTAGAGACACCAGCATGTTGCAAAAAACCTCTGGATTTCCATAAAGGTCAGTCCACCTCAGATGAAAATGTCTCTCTTCTATTGACTCCAAGACCTTCCCATGTCCAGTATTACATGTTTTCTGATTTCCATCACCAAAGGGCCTTTTGCTGGCAAGCGCATAACTTTTTGGCACCTTGGTACATTGCCCTGAGACCTGATGCCTATAAATTCGGTTCAGGAGGAATGTGGTAGGTCTAAAGAGTGATGTTAGGTATTAAGATTCTGAGAGATGCAGTTCAAGAGTAAGGTTCACTGTGTGTCCAAGACACACTCACTCGGGAACACACACCCAGCATGTTTACCCTACAGGCAGAACTTGTGTCATCTTTGAGCTTTGATACAGGCTAGGCCAATAATTCTTGTGTTTTTTAATCTTGTAGTACATGCCTATCCCACAGCTTCTAAAGCATTTCGTCTGAATATCACACTGTGCGCATGTAGCCCAGCTGGGATCAGGGCTTCCTCTCCACTAGTGAGAAGGTGTTGGTTCCTTGCAGTGTGGAGCAGTAGTGTAGCAAGGATGTCATGTCAAGGCCTAATGCAGGTAAAGAAAATGGGCCTCCTCGCACTTAAGGCCCATATTAAAGACATGAAAAACTGTGGGTTGGACCGCGCACTCCTATCTGTATGTAAACCCGTGATCCCCAATGTACTCTGTGTAATCAGTTTAAGCGTGCTGAGTGGGTAAAAGGTAGCCAACCCCTGTTACTAATGCAAGTGTAGTGTTCACTTGCCCCTACTCGCACTGCTGGGGTGCAAAGAAACTTTGCTTGTTGTATTGGACTACCCTAAAATGTTGTACTAGCATCAATACATAAGTTATCAAACAAATTATTTCACATTGTATTAACTTGTTTATTACGGATCAATTTGCTGCAACTATAATACTGTGAAGTGTACAGAACATAACATGAAATATTTACACAAATCATATGTACAATCTTTGTACAAAAACACAAATAGTTTCTGTGAATAATTCCCAATGCATTTCGAGATATCCTTATCCCTTCGTCAGGGGAACTGTAAATGAAACATAAATGCGATTGTTTAGACATACAAGGAGGAAAAACAACACATTTAGTTGCCATGCTGAAACTGTCGTGTTAAACACACACTACCAATGCACATAAACTTGCACCAAAACGATCGTGTTCATAAAGTGAAAAAAATAACAAAAGGTACAATGGGATAGTCTGTGGCACTGAATGAATGATTGATGTGGATGAACCTTCACCTCTGTGCACAATCCTCAACGCACGCCACAGGTAGCAACCGCAGTGAACAGAATAGAGGGAACTTACATCCACTCTATTGCACCGTTCTCAAGCGGGTGCCCAAAAGCACACAAAGACAAGCATTGGCATAGCCAATAGGTCTCGCCTTTGGGACCTTATAAGTGTTTAGCTATGCAACAGTTGCATAACTAAATACTTCTAAGGTTCCAAAAGCGAGACCTATTTGCTATGCAAAGCGTCCGTGTGGCCACGAAAGTGATCGCGATCACGATCAAACATCAAAGCGAAAGTAATCGCGGTGCGGCCCGCGCACATGCACTGTAGCTCTAGGCTGGCCTTGGTAGCACTTTTTGGAGCCCTCTCAATAAGTCTCGCCAGACCAGCGCATGCGCTGAGTCAGGCGAGACCTAAAAAACGAATGCTTGAAAAAATATACACAACTACTCGTGATTAACCGGCAGATTAAAGACAAGCATACTTTGGGTAAAGAGCCCTTCCCTCCTCTCAGCACCAGTGTATCCAATGCGTGTCTGTGGTCACAGGTCTGTCACTTCCTATCTGTATTCCTCATATCTCTCATTCTTTTCACTTTCTCTCCTCCCTGAGTGCTTTCACTCTCTGTGTTTCCCACCACCTCTCTTACGCAACCTTCTGTCCTTTCTGCCTTTTTTATTCCCCTTTCTACCACATATCCAAAGACTATCTCGATTACTTTGGGTTTGGCCTCTCCATTTCTGCCTACATTTAGTCTAAATTTAATTCTCCCCTCTCCATCACTCTTTCTCCATATCTTATTTCAGCCTCTTGCTTCCTGTCCTCTTCCTTCCTTAATTTGGGTCCTACATATTTTTCTATTTTCCTCTCCATTCTCTTCTCAGTTTTATATACTCGCAATCAAGTATATTTTCATATTCATTTTCTGCACACTGCACACTGCCATCTCAGGTTTCTTTGTCCTCTTTGCCCTCTCTATTTATGCACTGCATTTCTCTCTGTACACTCAAATTTCCCCTTTCCTTTGCTCTGCCACTTTCATCTCCCTTCCTCCCTCTTGCTTCCCTTCTCTTTCTGTCCATTATTTCTGATCACCCTATGGTTTCCCTCAATCTTCTCCCAGCCTTTCCCTTTTTCCCCATTCTCGGTCATTTATATATTCTACTTTTTCTTCTCTCCCTTCCTATGGCTACCTTTCCGTTATGCTTTTCCAATCTCCATTGCCCTATTTCTCTGTTCTTCCTTTATGCTATCACGTTTGTATGTTCTTGGTCTGTTTACTCACCCTCTACATACCTTCCCTACTTTTTCTCGCTCCTTTTTCTCCCCGACCTTCTGTTCTCTAGCACCTTTCTAACTGTCCACGACCATATAGCACCTCATGACTGCTTTCTTTCGGCTGGTATCTCCTTTATTTTTTAACTTTATTTTCCATTTTGCATCATATGACATCAAAAAATAAAACATGAAGCTCACTGTCACAGTTTGTCAGCATAAAGATAATAGCATGTACACAAAAAAGTATCAAACACCATCCCAGAGGCTACTTGCAGCCGTCCCCACATTTCCCCAATCTCTACAATGTCTTGAGGCATATCCACCATGCGACCAGTGCATAGATTTGAAAATCCATTTCTAGAGAACCCAAAAAGATATCTCATCCAACCCAGCAGTCGTGAACCCACCCCGGCAGGGAGTCTGCCCTGCTCAATCGGTGTGGATAGATGCAGTTGCTCCATGGCCAATTCTTAAACGTAGGAGCAGCTTTACGCCCCCAGTGTATGGCGATTTCCCTTTTCGCCAGCAATAAACTGAGGGCGACAAATATCTGGATGGTTTTTGGAAAATTGGCCACATAACCCAATAGCGCCACCTCTGGTGTGGGAACCACGTTTAGGTCTACCATGTCCCCGAGTGCCTTCTATACTTCCTCCCAATAAGTTCGTATCTTTGTACATGTCCAAGTGAGGTGAACAAAGTCTGCCTGCGAAGCCCCGCATTTTAAGCAGGTGTGTGGTCTAGTCGGATCTAATCTGTCAGTTGTGGCTGGAGTCACATATAATCTGTGTAAAATTTTTAAATGGATTAGTTTATGGCGGCTTTTTAGAGAAACCGTTTTTGTCAGGGAACAACATTTAACCCACTGTTCATCCAGAATGGGGTGCCCAGGTCCTCCTCCCAAGCCCTACAGAGTTTATCATCTGTAACGGGGGTTGTGGCTAGGCATTCGCGGTATAGTTTAGAAATCAAGTGTGCGCCCTTGGCAGTCTCTATCATCATCGTGAGTGGGGTAAAAAAATCGGGTTCAAGAGGGAAACTGGACAAAGTCGCCCTGAGATCCGAGCGCACCCGGTCCCTAACAAATCTGTGAATAAAGGTGGTGGAGTGGAAACACTCCTCTTCTGTCAACTGGAAAGCTTGCCTACCAGGGAACAGGTCTCCAAACTTTGTGATGTCAAATTTGGCTAATGCGCGCTACACTAATTTCTCCCCCATGATCGGTATCCAGTGATTACTAGGGATAGGCAGAGCCGAGGAATACAATAAGGGGGCACCAGTGATGCGCCGCAGCTTGTCCCAGGCCCAACTAGTGGTGGAGACAGTTTGGATATCCTTGTGGTCCCTAGCCAAGCCCTTGGGCAACACAGCAAGCAAGGCATCAGGGAGAACCAAGTCTGCCTCAGGTCGTAGATAAGTTATTCTAGCATCAGGGTGATACCAGGCATATGCATAGCTGCACTGGGCAACCAAGTAGTAGAGCTGAAGATCTGGGACGCTGAACCCTCCCCTGTCATAGGGCAATGTCAAAACCTGCCACCGCACCCTCAGTCGCCTACCCCCAGCGTAATGATAGAAAGAAGCTATTCGGTAAAGGGATCAGAATGTTGTTAAAGTTGTATAACATTTTTGGCAGTACAATCATTTTGATCAGGGCCACCCGTACCGAGAGGGGGAGGCATAGCCATTTTTCTATCTGCGTCTCCAAGTTATGAACTGCTTGGCCGTAATTGAGCCTAAGCATTTGTGCAGTGTCTAGATAGATCTGAACGCCCAAATATTTGGTCGAGTCCGTGCACCAGCCCAGCGGGAATTCACAATCCCACTGTACTGTGCTGGATGTTAGGGGAATATTACAGATTTACGCCAGTTTATACCCAGACCCGAGAATTGTCCGAAACATATGATTTCCCGTATCATGGGATCTAGATTCTCCTGAGGTTTATGCAGATAAAGAATAACATCGTCGGCATATAGAGAAACCAGCAATGGTCCAGTATTAAACTGTAGACCCTGTGTAAATGCTTCTCTTGAAAATGGCGGCCAAATGGGTCCATTGCAAGTATAAATAAAAGCAGCGATAAAATCTACTGGGTGCCTCGTGACAACGGGAAGGGGCGGGACAAAGAACCATTTAGTCGCAATCTCGCTATGGGACCGCTGTACAGCATCGCCGTGTTGGCCACAAATCCCTTGGGAATACCCATTCTTAGCATTACGGACACAAAAAAGGGGCACTCCAAGGAATCAAAAGCCTTCTCCGTGTCTAATAGAATGGCTGCCGCGGGGACCTCAGGGCTTAATCTATGCAGGACCGCAAACAGGGTACGGAGATTAAGTGAGGTAGACCTTTGAGGAACAAATCCCGATTGCGCCGGGGAAATGATCTTGTCCATCAAAAGGATGAGGCGGAAGGCAATTATTTTTGCGAGGATCTTATAATCCAAATCTAATAGGGATAGTGGCCGGTATGCGGTATATTGTAGGGGATCTTTGCCTGGTTTAGGGAGAAGTATAATGACTGCTTCTCTGAGCGTGGGGGGTAGCATTTCCGCTCAAGTGATTCGGCATACACTTCTATCAACTTAGGGGCCAATAAATCCGTATACGTCTTATAAAAATCGCCGGTAAAGCCATCCAAGCCAGGAGCCGTGGAGCCATTCAAAGCCTCTATTGTGCTAATGAATTCCTCTTTCGAGAAGGAAGTTCTGCATATATTTCTCCAAATACACCAGGGCTATCTCAGACAAATAGACCTCTTGTGCAGTAGGGTCCTGAGCAGCCATAGAGGTGTACAGAGTAGCGTAGTAGTCTAAAAATTAATTGCGGATCTCGATAGTGGTATCGAGAAGCTGTCCTGAGGCAGACCTCAGGGCAGTGATGTAGGCTTTGTTGTATGGGGGCCGCAGCATGTGCACCAGCATACGGCCAGGTCGCTCCCCCTCCCCATATTGACGGGCGGTCGCATATTTGCATAAAAAATGGGATTCTCGCTGTGCAGAGTCCCTGAATTCGGTTAATAATGTGACCCATTGTTTTGTCTTTTCTGGGCTAGGGTGGGTCAAGCATTCCCTGTCCAGATCTGTCAGCTGCTGCTCAATATGGGACAGTGTAGCCCGCAAGTCCCTTAACGCTCCGGCATGTTTCGCAATACAGACCCCCCTGATGTAGGCTTTAAAGGCCTCCCGTAGTAAAGCCCATGTGTGCACCCAGCCAGTATTAATGGTGAAATAATCTTCTATCGCCTCCCCCACCTCAGTGAGAAATAAGTCATCTTACAAGTCCCGGCTTGGGAATCGCCATTGGCACTCATAACCGTCAGGCCTGGGAACCTGAAGCTGAAGCAGCACGGGGAAGTGATCAGAATAGGTTCTGGGGAGTGTGGTGATGGACTTGTACCACTGGCACATACCTGGTGTAAGTGACCAATAGTCAATCCTAGTCCACGTGTTGTATTGGGCCGTGTAATGTGTGTAAGCAGTGGTGGATGGGTTTCGCTGCAGCCATATATCGATTAGAGTCAGGGAGTCACAGACTTCGAGGAGCGCCTGACGTGTGTGCGGTTTAGTGACAGTGGAGGCGGAAGAGCAATCCATTGTAGGATTCTAGATCAAATTCAAATCCCCACCAATCATTAAATTACCTGCGTCAAGTCGGACAAGCTGCGAATGCAGCTCATGAAAAAAGTCGGGGCAGTCTGTGTTGGGTGCGTATATGCACAGTAAAGTGAGATTATGTCCCATCAATTTCCCGGTAGCTATAGTGCAGCAGCGTTCCCTGTCACATAGAACAGAGTATAAATGAAAGGGCACCCTTTTATGTATGAAGATGGCTGTTCCCCTAGCGTAGTTACTGAAGTTCGAAAAATAGCGGTGCTGCCCCCAGCCTAAAGCAAATTGTGTGGTCTCTGCCTTAGATAAGTGCATTTCTTGGAGAAATGCAATGTCTATATTGTGTCGCTGCATGTAGTGTAGGACATGTTTCCGCTTCCTGTTGTCATTAAGCCCCCTGACATTCCATGACATTAGAGCCAGGTCTGATGGGCCCGCAATAGTGCCTAACCTTGCCAACTGGGTGATTCAAGTATCTAATGATATTTGTGATCTGAGAAAAGGAGTGTAGCTGAACAGTGAGCATAGTAATAACTGAGCGATAACATTTATGTCCCCAACATATTCTCCCCCCCTCCCGCCACCCAGCCTCGCGTCCCCCATCGCTAGAAACAACACCCATCAAACATTCAAATTAATGCATTAAATGGAAGCAACGGTTCACTAGGTACAAAACTGACATTCTCGTGGTCTACACCTTGGGGGTAGGCAACACCCCTTCAGTTACCCAGCACATTGAAACTATACATGTCGTAGGTATGATATTATCCCAATAAACATATATCCCAAACAAGGGGCACTTCTAGTTGTTGTCTGTCTATAAATGATTATTCAGCGGAGAAGAGCTCCATGCTAGCGTTCGAGCCTCGTCGCGGAAGAGTGGGCCCCGCCCCGTCAACTGTCTGCTGGCCATCCTTATTTTTATAAGTCTGGCAAAATTCCTGCACATCGTTGGGTGAGTCAAAAATGCGTGGCTTGCTGTTAATGTCGACCCGCCGCCACGCCGGATAGAGCATGTCATATTTGATACCTAAGTTCCTCAGGGTGGCTTTGACACTGTTGTATTTACGTCTAGCCTCCTGTACCATAACTGTGAAGTCCGGGTACAGGGCGAGCCTGGACCCCTGCCAGTTCGTGTCACCCCGCTCCCTGGCCAATTGCAGGGCAGTGTCCCGGACTCGGTAGTTCATAATTCGGGCAAGGATGGGTCGGGGCGTGCAGCCAGGATTAGGGTTCGGGCCCAGGGTGCGGTGAGTGTGTTCCACCACGAAGCCAGGAGTGAAAGCTTCTCTGCCAAACAGGTCGATGAGCACAGTTTCGACGAAAGTGTCCATGCGGCCAGTGTTCGTGGATTCCGGCACCCCCAAAATGCGTATGTTGTTGCGCTGACTGCGTGCCTCTTATACTCGTTTTTGATAGCGACCTCCTTGAGAATGCACTCCACTCGTTCTAGGCGCTTTAAGGACTGTGCCGAGCTGTCCTCGATGTCCGAGATCCTGGCCTCTGCCACATCAAGCCGCTTGTCGTGCACCTCTATTTTTGCACCCAGCCCCTCCAGTTGTTTGCCAAGAGCGTCAAATCTGCCATCCAGCGCCTCGCGGGGGTGACAGCGCACAGCCAGGTCAGCCACTCGCCCCCCCCCCAATGCACAATCACGCAGACGGGCTGCCGCCTCCCAGCATCTCCCGCAGTCCCTGTCCCCGAAGGGCCTCAGGGAGTATCAGGAGGGCATGGGGCACTTTCCGCTCGCCGCGGACAAGGAGGGTAGCGAGGGGGGCGGGGAGGGAGGGAGTCCCCAGAGGCCCACGCCCAGCACACTCACTGCGTTCTTGGCCCCGGCCGGGCTGTGGCAATATGTCAGGATTAAGGAGACCCAGGCCCACGCCGGTCCTGCGTCCGTCTGCCGGATCGTGATGGCGCCACCCTCTCAGCAGGATCCAGCCTGTTTTCACCAAGATCGAGCACCACCGCCGCCGCCTCTCCGGTACCCTGCTCATGCTCTACATCACCTCCGCAAGAAGCCGGTGCCGCGTAGCTGGAACCAGCGGCTCAGTATTTGGGGATAATTCGGATGTGCATGGGCAATTCGGCGGAGCTTAAGCGCCACGCAGCCATGTTGGTCGGCGGCCTGGCCACGCCCCGGCTGGTATCTCCTTCTTATTTTCTGGCCATTTTTCTTTCTTTTCCCATTGCTGCTTCCTTTTTCCCTTCTCTATAACCCTCTATACTTGTTTCTCCTTCTTTTCGTTGTTTTCTCTGCTGAACCCCTGCTATACAGGCTCTGAATGTCTTCCCACCTCTGCTTTCTGGCTTTTCCAGTGGTGCGTGGGGCCTGCTCCATCTCGCTCTACATCATTATCTTCCACTCTCTCCGACCACACCTCAAGAAAGAATCAACAGAACCAAGCAGGAGACAATCGCATTGAACAAAAACATTCCAATTGAAAGGATTGTCTCTTAAATAAACTGCAGCTGGTGAAATGCACTCTGCGGCAACCTCTCGCCTTTGAGCTGTGGTGCCACTGCAATGGCTGCACCACTGGATTAGTGATCCTAGAACTTCTCATCTAGCACCATGATTTCCCTCCATCTGGTAAAGGCTGGGTCCATGGGTGAAGAGCATGCCTATTCCAATACTGCTGGTTCAACAGCTGTATTGTAGCTTATAAATGACATGGATCCTGGATCCCTGATCTCAAGCTCTCATTGCAATTCTGCTTCTCACCCTGGATCCCCCCCCTCAAGTTCTATTTATTTTCTCCGGAGTCTCTTCACTGGTGTCTCCGGGTGTGGCCAAGCTCTCCCTTGTATCATGAGATGAGACGAAAAAGCAAACACTGCACCTTGCCACACGCATTAATTTCTCCTACTACTTTTCATTGCAAAGCAGTGTCGTTTAGCTAAAATGTTTAAAAATGGTTTTGTATACACATGCATATCGATGACTGATATCTAAATATACATGTATGTATGTATATATATATATATATATATATATATTACCTACTGGCGGTCGCCAGTAGGTAGATATAGTTAGGACCTATTTACCATAGAAAATCCGCAACATTCTATTTGGAATAACTTTGGCGCCGATTGACGAATCTTCGCGAAATTTTCAAAACCTTTGGCCAGCTCCTGTCCGCTCCTATCCTGAAAGTTTCACGGTGATTCGTCCAGCAGGGGCCGAGAAAAAAGGGGGGTCCCAGAACTCGTTTTCCCCATGCAATTTCCCATAGGACCTTTAGCCGCAGCTACAGCCCGAACTGCTGGACGGAATTACACAAACTTTGGCAAAGAGGTAGTCCTTAGTTCAGACTTGTGCCTTTTGCACAAATGGTGTAAATCCGTTCAGTAGTTCCTGAGAAAATAACATTTAAAAGTACATATATATCTATGGCCTCGGAGGATCCGCGGATCCTAAGCGCAGCCTAAGTGCACCCTGCCGTGCACGAGCTGCATTCTAATTGGCTGTCAACACTCCAAATCAGGAAGTGTTGGCAGCCATCTTGTGCCTCGGTAGAACAGAGGCACAAGACATCAGCAAACCTGACCCCCTAGGCCTGCTCAGGGCCAAAAAAAGCATTTTTGTAAAACAAAGTAAGCGAGTTTCGCGCACGGTGCGCGAATTTCGGCCGAAAATGGAAATATAATGAAGCGCGGGCTCCCACGCTTCTTTGGTAATTGGCCCCCGGGGGGGCCAAATCCTGGGGGCATTTTCAAAAAATAGTGTGGGGGGTCCCAATCCCCCCGACACTGCCCCGGGGACTGCCTCCCCCCAGGGCTTAGTAATATTGGGTGGGGGGGGGGCTCTCAGGCCCCCCCAGCCCCGGGGACCGCCAATCCCCGGGGCTTCTTCAAAATGTGGGACGGGGGCCGCACGGCCCCCCTCCTGGAGCCTTGTCTAGGCCCTGGGGACCACCAACCCCCCAGGGCTGGCTCCTGCAGTGTCCCGGGGTGCCCACCCCCGGGACACTGTAGTTTGCAATGACAGGGCGGGAGCCTCGTGGCTCCCACCCTGTCATTGCAAACTGCTTTCCTATTTGGAAGAGAGAGCAGGAAACCTGCTCTCTCTTCCAAATAGGAAAGCAGATTGTTTTTCCACAGGGGGAGCAGCATGTTAGCTTCTCCCCATGTGGAAAAGCAATGCCGGCTCCCGCAGGACGCGGGGAGCCGGCTGGGACCATGGGGGGATTGGGGACCTCCCCCCCCCCACGGCCCCCAATGAGAGCCAGCCCCGGGGGATGCAGTCCCGGGGCTAGTAGTGGCCCGGGAGGGGGGCCACGCGGCACCCTCCTAAAAAAAAACCACAAAACCCCCCCCAAAAAACAAGAAACGGCTCCGGGGGATGGGGTCCCCGGGGGCAAATCAAAAAATCGGGAAGGGGGCCGCGTGGCCCCCCTCCCGATTTTTTGATTTAAAAAAAAAAAAAATTGGGGGCAGGCCCTGGGGGATGGTGTCCCCAGGGCCAATAAATTAGAAAAAGAAGAGGGGCTACACAGCCCCCTTTCTTAAAAAATAAAAAAACGGGATTGGGCCGGAGGCCACGGCCCCTCCTTGCACCACTCTGCAAACGCGCCCCCTGGCGTGTTTGCAGAGGGGGAACAAATTCCCCTTGAATACTGGGGGTCCCTGGGGGCCAACTAGCCCACCACGAACCTCCAGTATGCGCCAGGGGTCTGCATTGCAGAGAGGTGTAATGAGGCCACGCCCCTTTTTACACCTCTCTGCAACGCAGCTACGTGGCGCTTACTGGAGGTACCTGGTGGGCTAGTTGGCCGCCAGGGGACATCAGGATTCAAGGGGACTTAATCCCCCAACTTAAAACACGCCATGGGGCACGTTTGCACACGTCACCTCAGGCCCCGCCCCCTTCCTTCACCATTGTACAAATATTCCTCTACAATCAGCCGAACTACGAATTCCGATTTACTCACCTGTTATCAGGAGAGAACCCAGTGCTGCATCTTTTAGCCCAGCACTGACTCTGAAAAGTAATTCTAAGCGTACTTACCAGTAACTTGTATTTCCTTCCATAGGAATCCATTGTTTGGTTTTCAGCAGAAAAGTTTGTGTTAATTTTTGAAACGTACAAATATTCCTCTAAAATCAGCCGAACTACGAATTCCGATTTACTCACCTGTTATCAGGAGAGAACCCAGTGCTGCATCTTTTAGCCCAGTACTGACACTGAAAAGTAATTCTAAGCGTACTTACCAGTAACTTGTATTTCCTTCCATAGGAATCCATTGTGTGGTTTTCAGCAGAAAAGTGTCTATGTTCACAAACTAAAAATATTCCTAAAAAATCGTCTGTATGACTTAAACACATTCTTTCAACTGTTTACAGGAGATGCACCAGTGCTGGAACTCGGAAACCTTCGAACGGTGAGCGAGCAACTGTAACACTGTATCATTGCAACATTTTATCCAATTGTGGATTAATGCCGGTTGGTCTCAGAAGATCGTACGCTTTACCAGGACAAATATACGAGTATCAAAAAGACTCGGAGAACTGTTCTTGATTATCTAGAATTGGTAAAAGTGACACGAGGAGACGAGTAAGGAGCGTTTGAAAAGCGATATACACACAAAAAAATACACATGAAAGAAAACAGCTAACAATATATTGCCAGTTCAACATGGAAAAAAGGGAGGCAAATAGAAATGCTCTAATAGACAAACTTTTCGAACAAGAAGCAACAACTAGTAGTGGGAGTGGAGCACCCAGCAGTTCACATAAACCGGATGCCAAAAACAAATTACGCGCTTGGGAAAAACTTTCAAAGAAAGAAATCAATAAATGGTGGGAGGTAGCATCTCTAAAGAAGTATTTAGAGGTGAAACGTGTCCCACGCGGATTACGCATAAACCTGATGCCTAATCGCCAGGATACCAGTAATGACCTACTCAATGAGTGGGGGAATATATTTTGAAATCATCATTGGGACTAATGGAAATCTTAGTGAGACACATTGAAGTGGCTTTAGAGAAAACCACGACGCAATTGAAAGAAATGGAAAAAGAACTGACAACTTTGGACATGAGCTCAGAATTAACCAAGTTCAAAGAGGAACTTGAGCATTATATAGAGAAGCACGAAGAAACAATACGATTGAGGAAACAATCTAAATTTCAGAGAGACAAGGAAGATTACTCAGAGGGTTGCATCTTCACATATGCTAGGAAATATGACAGATTCAAACAAGAGGAGAAATTGGATCTGGCAACTAATACAGGCAGTTTGTCATCGCTTACATCAACTGACGCCAGTGATGGAGAAGTAGATCAAAGGGATGTAAGAAAGAAATGCTCTTTTTTAGGCGAAATGAGGCTGGCGCTTCAACAAAAGAATTGGGAAAAGACCATGGGATCGCCAGCAGGAAACAGCCGGGGAAGAGGCAGAGGGCGAGGAAATGCCCGCAGAAATCAACAAGACGAGGCAAGCGGCACACCAAATCCAAGTTCCAATATAAACCGAGTGGGAACAACAACGAGGAGTATGCGGCAGAAATGGAGTTAGAGATGTCTTTAGACAACAAGACCCAGGATTTGGAAGTGATCAATCTCTCAAAAAAACACTTACTGAAATAAAATTGCGACTTTTAAAACGTGGGCTTAATTTTTGCCCTACTAACACCATTGATCTGGCAAAAACAAAGATAGATCTATATAAATTTGTTCGAAAAATCAAATTGCAAAACTATTTGCGGAAAATCCCAAGATGGCAAAATATAGTAAAAAGGTCTTAACGCCGGACATGAATTTGATGGCGAAAGATGCGGAACATTTTGTTAACCTTATGGAATTAGACCAAAATCCTGAGTGCGAAAGGAGAGAATTGCGGATACATTGCACACAATTGGGAGCCGGATGCAGTAAAAAAAAAACCTCAATCCAAATTCTACCCGCAATTATCACAGGGCAACAAAATTGACACGTTCCATGAATGTGTAATAAATGACTTGTATCAACTGAATCACTCAAAGAAAAAAGATAATCTTTCTTTTGAAGAGCGCTGGTCATTACAAAATCTGAAGAATGACGATACAATCGAAATAAAAATAGCAGATAAGGGAGGAAATATCATCATCCTGGAAAAAGAAGCATATATGCGAGAAGCATATTCACAGTTGAGAAATAGAGAATATTATGAAAAATTGAAAGCAAATCCAACAAAGAAATGGAAAGAGGAGCTGGATGCTAAACTTGATTTCTGGATGCAACAAAACTTATTGGATGAGGATGAAGTAAAATATCTCAAAAATGGAACATCCCAAAATGGCGACAATATACCTTCTTCCTAAGGTTCATAAAAACCCCACAAAACCACCTGGGAGGCCTATAATATCGGCGAAAGGGGCATTACTGGAACCTATGGCCAACTTCTTAGATGTAATTTTGTTACCATATGTTAAAGGTTTAACATCATACCTACAAGACACAGGCGATTTATTGAGGCATCTGCAGGAAACACCATGGCAGGCAACATATAATTTGATGACGATGGATGTGGTATCATTATATTCCAACATTCGAAATGACATTGGTGTAAGAGCGTGCAAGCATTTTTTACAAGAGAGAAACATTCTGTTCGCACAATAAAATGTTGCTTGAAATGATCCAAGTCTGCCTGGAACAAAATACATTCATGTTTGGGGAAGAGATCTATCGCCAAGTGAAAGGTACGGCGATGGGCTTTTCCTTCAGTCCAAGCTACGCCTGTCTCACCATGGGGCTATGGGAAAAAATCTGGGCATGGAAAAGTGAAAATGACCATTATGTTAATAAGACCATTGCATGGTTGAGGTATATCGACGATTTGTTAATAATATGGGATGGAACCAAGGATGAATTCGCCGAGTATTTTGAGCTACTGAACAACTCAGAATTCAACCTCAAGTTCACATATGACATCAGTGATGAACGTGTTGTATTCTTAGACATTGAGATTTACATTACAAATGATGTAGTACATATCACCTTGCATCGAAAGAACACGGCCACAAATGCGGTTCTGCATGCTGAAAGCTTTCATCAAACCAGTCTAATCAAAAATATCCCCTACGGGGAATTTCTCAGAATCAAAAGGATATGCTCCCAAGAAGAAGAATGGCAACAACATCGAAGTCAAGCAATACAAAGATTCACAAAAAGAAAATACAACTCTAAAATCATTCATGCATCACTGCAACGCACGCAAACTGTAAAGAGAACTGATCTGATAAAAGAGAAACAAAGTCATGAGGAAGAGGACAACAAAATACGGCTTATAAAGACTTATTGCACGGAAAATCAACAACTAATGAAAATACTGTGCAAGAATTGGCACATTCTACATATGGATTATACAGTATCTAAAATAGTGGGAGATCATCCCAATATTACTTACAGACGAGCTAAGAACTTACGGGAACAATTGGTCCACAGTCACTTTCAAAATCAAAAGAAGCCAGAAACATGGCTGAAACCGAGAGGCTTTTTTAAAATGCACCAGTTGCAAGGTGTGTGTAATCGCTCAGAACACGAAGGAAATAATAATGGCCAATAGATGCATGTGGAAAATCCAACAGTTGATTAACTGCAAAAGTCAGTTTGTAATATACGTGATTGAATGTCCGTGCTTGAGGAAATATATAGGTAGTACGAAATGTGAACTCAAAAAACGCATTTTGGAACATGTGCAGGCCACAATAAACACGGATGGAAGTAATGCTGTGGCCAAACATATGGAGAAAGAGCACAGTGGAAATTGGAAAGAACTGAAATTTTATGCTGTGGAAGCAGTGGGAATGCATCCAAGAGGAGGGGAAAGAGAAAAAATTCTTAGGCAGAAAGAATCGCGACACATTCTGAACTTCCGAACATTAACGCCTTATGGACTGAACCAGGATGAGGTACTTCATTATCATTTATGAACTGACTGTGATAGAGCTCCACCATTAATAAATGTTAATTATGTGAATCAGATTAGAGCTAAAGCTATAAATAGCCTCCCTTATATTTTAATCATATATTATTCACAGATGTCTTTAGTCACATTAGCTGGTAGATAGAGGGTAACAGGGGTAAAAAGAAGGTATATAAGTTAAAAAAAAAAAGTCAAAAAAGAATCTTTTTAATTTATTATTGGTTTTTGGTGACATAGGGCAAAAAAACCATGTCGGTAAGCCCACAGTAATTGTATATTAGTAATAGAGATCTTGACACCGCAGTGTATTGAAAAATAATGAAGGTATTAAATTCTAGTTTGAATCGAAGCCCACCAGAGGGCGAGAATAAAGCAAGTTTATAAAAACTGAAAGACCGATTTAGTAAGTACAATCGTCCACTGGAGGGCTTGAACTCTAAAAATTAATGATAAAATATCAATGAATGATAGTGTGGTCACTGCTGTTATAATCAGGCTAGAATGCACTATATATGCATTATATATGCGGAAATTTGGTGATTTTAAACATCAGGTATACAATTCAACAAATGTCGAATATTATGTGATATACAATCAAATTTGCGTGTCTAAATTTATATATAGTTTTCATTATTTTGTGTTATTGTTCACGTAAATCACAAAAACCAGAATGCTCAGTTGCCTCAACCAGGAAATGATGTAATTACCGGCATGTGAGGTTTATATTTGAAATAAATGGTGGTTCCTGTTTGTCAGTCTCGTGAATAAGGTCTCCGTAGAGATCAAAACTCGTAGAGTTTCATTACTGGCATGCTGAAATAAAAACTGAACTGCATTTATCGCTGTGCAACCGCTTCCTGAATTCGTGAGTGCGCAAGGAAGCTCTGTGTGGGAAAAGGTACGAATGGTTAAACGGCTTGGCTCTGTCGTACCTCTGACGCACCGCCCAAGAGCGCCCATGAGCCGAAAAGTGGGCCGTGCTGAAAGTATATATATATATATATATATATAGATATATATATAGATATATATATATATATAGAGAGAGAGAGAGAGAGAGAGAGAGAGAGAGAGAGAGAGAGAGAGAGAGAGAGAGAGAGAGAGAGAGAGAGAGAGAGAGAGAGAGAGAGAGAGATCGAGAGAGATCGATCCCTGTAAAGAAATTATGCCAGAACTCAATTGTACAGTTGAGTTCTGGCAGCACAATGAATTTGCATGCTGCCAGAGACAGCAGCCAAGGGAGGGTCAGGTCATAGAGCATAACTAAAGTAGCTACTTCAAGAGGGAAAAAACACGTTGTGTTTCATTCTTCTGCTCTGTTATTCTAGCTGTACTATGATAAGCAGAAATGGGAAATTTATAGCAACTTGTTAATTTTTTGTCCTTCTAAGGTACTTATGGAAAAGGTAGAATCTTTCTGCTTGCTTCTATATATTCCCAGCTCCTGCACCTTTAAAAAAAACTGGCTCAAACTAAAGCAATTCTAATATCTTTTTACAGTAAATATCTAACAGCTTTTTTAGAAATGTTTCATTTTGCATAGAGATTCTATTTTTATTCTTCATGTTTGCAAACATGCTTTCTCTTTCTTATTAAAGAGCTACACAACAAGGATTTAAGTGGTTTGTGGGAAAGGTAATGGCGTGACCACGTATTATAATGAATAACGTACTTCCTGGAGTACATAATAAGGATGTTGTAAGTCACCTTGGACTTCCATAGCCTTAAAAAGGAACTTGGCCTTCAGCCTTTTTCCTTTCTATGGCCATGACTCTTCAGTGACTTACCATATCATTATAATGTATGGAAGGGGGTACATTATCCTATAAAGTACACCCACCAGTTTAACTGTGGTCTAATGTGTGCCCCCTACAATTCACTTCTAAGGACACTACAGATAGTTCTACTAGTGGTATTTTAGACAATAAACATAATTTAAAAAAATGCATACAGAAAATAGTGCAGGTGTATGTGATAGTCCCTGCAGACATGGATAATTGCTGTTTGAGTAACACATTTAAAATACTTGTTCAGGGGTTCCCATTGTTTATAAGAGATGCCGTTACCTTTTCAATTTATCTGCTTGGATTGAAATAAATTACATCCTGTCACGAGGAGAGCGGGGACGACCTTATACAAGGGGTGGACTGGTGGGAGGCTCGAGATATCACGGACCGTGTCTTTTCTACCCCGCAGGGAGACGAGTGGACAACGTCAGTAGGGGAAGAAACAACAAAGGACGCCTTCCCCTTTAACTGGGAATCACTCCCAGACAACCACGCCCCCTACTATGACGACGCGGTCGGCTGGCCAATAAGACCACAAGAGGAACAGCTCAGTGTGTGTATGATCACCGGAGCGGGAGACGAGGAGGCGAGAGGAGAAGCGGAACAAGACTACGGACAACGAAGACGCGAGGAGACTCGAAGGAGTACGTCGAAGGAGGAGAAACCGGAGACTGGAGGACTCTGCACCCACGCTTCGCTGAGCCGCGCCCACGGAGGAGCGTGGCTGACCCAGGTACGTGAGCGTTTCACGGCTTGGGTCGGTAGGCGGGAGAAGGCTGAGAAGTGAAATCAGTGCTGCTTGCCGCCTCGCTTGTATAGAGCTAAAGTGATTGACCCCCTCCTCACTTGCACCGATCCCCCTTTTCACCCGGACGCATAGAGTGCTGTTTTGTTTTGTCACATGAGCACCGGAGTGTTTCCCTCACCCCACCCGGGTCCCTTGAAAGAATACGTTGAGAAGACCTCTTATTGATCCCAGTCTCTGTCTCTCCCTTTCTTTGGGTTGCCGCCGTCTGGAGTCCCCTGTCCTCCACGTCCGGAACAGGAACCAAACGCCACAGACGTATGAGACTGAAGAGAGAACCTCCCCTGCGACAGGACGATTAGTCATCCTGGAAGTTGCAAGCCCTATCGTTTCATCACATCCTGGCTGTTTCAAGCACTAAAGACACCTTAAAAATAAAACCCTCCATAACTAGACGTCGCGTCTTGCGTTATCCTTCACACCCGCTCACACATCCCCACACGCCACCTCTCTTTGGTTTATTGCAGCTACTGTGCTAGTCATTGAGAAAAAAGGCTGGTGTTGTGGAAGAGCCTTTTAGGGGATGGAGTCAACTTCCTTCGCGCTCACCTGCCATAATCACTCATGTGCAATCACCCCTTCACATCCTTCAACACTCATTCAAAATTCTAGCTATATTTTGTCACTCTACTACCTCTAAGCAGAGTCCTGGTTATGCTTCTGGAGTTGAACCCATTCTCTTCCCAGGGTTGCCATCTAACCGGTTTTATATGGGCATGAGTGATATTTTAATGTCCTGGCTGGTACAACAATTAGAAAAATCAGTTTGGTATTTTTTCTCCTTAGCAGTACATAATTTAAACAGGTAATGTAAGAAGAAAACACTTTAAGTGTGTTCTTCAGCTGGCCATACTGACCCCAGATTCACATTTTAAATAAGGAAAGACAGAAAGACCATATTAAAAGTAATACAGATAATTTCTTAAAAGGTTCTATTTAAGAATCATGTTGGGGCCCTTGCAGAATGTTAAACTGTCCACAGATGGCCATAATCGTCTCTTGGAAAGTGGGCCACCTTAACTCAACCCAAATAGGTTTTGTGCAGTCTCTTCCTCTCCCAGACAAGCAGTGCTCTGTGGAAGATGCTGTCTATGGGGTGGGGGGTGGACAGTGCGGGAAGGTTAGGTTATCTGCTTAACTCTGTATCGACCACGGCTGCCTTTAGCTGTGACTCATCACAGATGGGGAGATACTGAAGCGTCAGGTCTGTGAGTTTCTTCAGACCAGGATTATCTCTGATGACTGTTGCTGGCGTCTGTGTGTGCCTGTGCCAACCCTCGGGAAGTGTAACTAGCCATCCCAGGATGGTTCTGGGTGGAATTTTCTTTACTGTAACAAGAGTAAATTATAGATTATTATTCACTCTTGGTATAGTAACAACAGGCCAGAAAACAAGTGGAGCGTAGTCCCACAGCCCTAAAGGGAGAGCCACCACTGCTGAGCCCGCAAAATCACCATGTCAGTCAACAAAATATTATTTTGTAATTCGCACCTAAGAGGTAAGGTGTGCCTCGTGTGAGCCTGTACCTCCTCAATTGCGGCTTTTCCCTAATTAGTCTGTATCACTTAAGTAATTTAGAGACTGCAGTTCACAGCCTCACCGCTCATAAACATGTACCCTAGGAGGCACTAGGGTTGGGCAGAGAACTCCGCTCCGCCAGCAGAGCGGAGTTAGCCAGCCTCCCCCGCCCCCTGGCCCGGTCCCTGCTTCTGAACCCAGCCAGGTCGGGTGAGCCTGCCCAGGCCCCAATGGACCCCCGTCCCCAGCGCCCGGACCCCCGGATGGCTTGCAGGACTGGTGGGTTGCCGAGCCCCGGGGCCTGCCGGACTGAGCTCAAGCCCCAGGGATCGGTCCGAACTTCTGAACCCTAGCCAGGCCGGGAAGAGCCTCCCCAGGCCCCGATGGACACCCGTCCCTAGCACCTGGACACTGGCTGGCTGGTAGGGTGGGGGGGGCTCCTGCACCCTGGGGCCCACCGGACGGAGCTTAAGCCCCGGGCCCGGTCCCAGCTTCCGAACCCTAGCCAGGCCGGAAAGAGCATCCCGGGCCCGATGGACCCCCGTCCCCAGCGCCCGGACCCCCGGCTGGCTTGCAGGACAGGGGGTTCCTGCACCCCGGGGCCCGCCAGACGGAGCTCAAGCCCCGGGCCCAGCTTCCAAACCCTAGCCAGGCTGGGGAGAGTCTCCCCAGGCCCCGGTGGACACCCTTCCCCAGCGCCCGGCCTCTCGTCTGGCTTGAAGGATGGGGGCTCCGGCACGCCGGGTCCAGCCGGACGGAGCTCAAGCCCTGGGTTCGCTCCCAGATTCCAAACCCTAGCCAGGCCGGGGAGAGCCTTTCCGGGCCCTGATGGACCCCTGTCCCCAGCGCCTGGACCCCCGGCTGAGTTTTAGGATAGGGGGCTCCGCCACCCTGGGTCCTGCCAGACGGAGCCCAAGCCCCGGGCCCGGTCCCAGCTTCCGAACCCTAGCCAGGCCGGGGGATAGCCTCCCTGGTCCCAGGTGGACACTCCTGGGTGGCATGGGACATCTGAACGCTGCTGCCATCCCAGACCGGGCCCAGATGTCCCCTGCTCAGGGCTTCTCCCAGCTCTCCAGGGGCTCTGGCTCGGCCCCCCTTTCACGCAGGGCTGGCCTCCTACCGCTCCTCGCCCAGGAGACAGTGGGGCGCCAGGCAGTCCTCCCTGCTCTGCAGCTGCCCTACCCTGGCTACTGACTGTCACCCCCCACACCCAGACCCTTGGGCGTCAGGGTGCTGACTCTGGTGGGTGTACCTTCCACCTACCCGGGCAACGGGTGGCAGGAACCAAGGAGGGTTAAGCCATGTCCTCTCCCTGCCAGCCTGCCCGGGAAGCCCATTTTCCTCAACTATTAAGCCCCTACATAGTGGGCGCTTACAGAACCCTGAGGAAGAACAAAAGTGGTCACTCAGCCCGCAGGGCCATCTGGTCCCCTGGCCCGGGGGGGCCATCTGGTCACCCTGCCCGCAGGGCCATCTGGTCGTGCAGCCAGGCGACCAGATCGCCCGGGACGACGCAGCACCCAGAGACAGCTGAGCCCACTCGCCCTTGCAGTCTGACGATGGCGAGGGTGGCCAGGCGCTCCAAGGCTGCTGCTCGGGAGGCTCTTTCCCCGGGGCAGCTCGCCTCCTTGCTTGACTTGC